>NW_006768838.1:349279-354237 GCF_000204055.1 Melampsora larici-populina 98AG31 | reverse complement strand
AGCAAGTTGAAACATTCCTTGTATAATTGTTCGACTCTCAGCTCAATGGTGCAACAAGCCCAAATTTCATATGCTTGTTCACCTTTCCGCATCAATCCTTCGTTTTGGTCCAGCTTGCCTCTTTGCAACTGAAAATTTTGAGTCTTACAACGGTAACACTCGGAATTCATCGATACACTCAAATCATTTGAGTCCAGGTCGGGACATAGCTAACTCGTTCAACAATCACAGGCTTATCCGAGCGCTCACCTCTGGATCACTTTTGTATGATAAAGTATTGAAATCGTTCATCAGGGCAAGCGCAAATGTCTCCAACATCTTCAAAAACAATGTGTTATTTCAAAAGACTGTAGGCTACAATCAATCATGGAACCAGGAGCGTGATTTCAAGGTTGGAAGTAAGATATACACTTTTTATCCTCTGGGTACCAACCAAATGCTGAGTTTATGTTTGAATTTATTCAGAGATTTGTGAGAGACAGGCACCATATGAAGAGTGCATCCCCAAAGCGATCTTGGATTCTTACTCGGCAAAGAACTGGAGGGTTTTGGAGTCATTATCTTTGAAGAATGAGCAGAAATGTGGGGAGGATACCTTTTTATCGGTAAGAGATACATAAGGATTATTGCTCCCTTTCAAAAAGATTATTTCAATTTAAAATATATTCAAATACATTTTATTCACCTTTTTGATTAATTAATTCTAGGTCAAATTACATTCTTCAACAGTGCGGTTTATATGTAGAGTCAAAAGAGTATGGGGAGCGGGTGCATGTGTACCTGAAAAGAGCAAGATTGAGGTTTACAAATGTCAACCTGGGGAGATCAGCAAATTCTACGGCATGCGCCAGATCGATGTTACTGAAGAGACAGTTTGGATAAATCCAAGGGTGAGCAATGAACTTGTTCAATTATTTTGGAGAGCGATTTGGACTGATTATTTTTTTGTTCAGGACATCGAATGTGTTCTTAATGTTCAACATGATTGCCAAACAAGCAGATGTAAAGTCCAAAAAGATCGTGTCATCATGATTGAACGACGTGCTTCAAAAAATCGCGACCATGCTGTAGTTCATAAGGAATCCAGATTCTTTATTCTCAACTCAGGCTTGTTTTATTCTGCTGAGATTCATCGAAATTGGGCTCAGATTCCTTTTCACCATTTACTTCCCAAAGATTGGACCTCTGCAATCTCAACTGGAATTGAGCGCTGGGAAGAAACATTAAAACAGAAGCAAGAAAAAAAAGAAAAGAATCAACAAAGGACCAAAGGTAAACACTCTGGACCTCATGAAGCCCATTCTAAAAAGAGGAAAGTCAGGAAAACAACAACAGATGAGCCAATTTTGGAATCTATTGCGGGTCCATCAACTTATTAAAGCTCAAAAGCAATTCATTTCGAATCTCTCCTCAATTCTTTTTAATTACTCTATTTTTAGTTATTTCAATATCTTTGTACTGTCTGTTGTCCTTTTTTTCTTTATAAAAATTGTGAACCTTACTTGCAATCACAGTATATAATATAATAGATCACATCATTACCCAATAATGGAGTGTTGTGTTCATATTTTAGTAAGTTTCAATTACTTCAAGCGGCCATAGTCTAGTGGTATAGACTGTTGGCTAAGAAGGATGTGCCTGGGTTTGACTCCCAGGCTTGGAGCATCTGACTTGAAAGGAAAACTGGAGCCCCCCGGCTTGTCTCAGACCACATCAAGTCAAATGTTCCAGGGTATCATTGATAGTCTGGTTGAAACTTGAAGTATGCCCCTTCTTTTGTCTTTTTGGAGATTAATCACCAGTTATTCTTATATTGCTCAAAGCTTTACAAGAGCTTCAGATGTTGAATCATGTCCGCTTGTCAGTTGTTCAATCAGCAGGTCACAGATTTCTCGGACTTGTCTTATTTCAAATATTTGATTTCTAAAGTCACTGGTGACCTTTCACACATTGATGACAGGTACCAATATCTTCATATCACCTGTTGACGATTTCTCCTGTTTCCAACGTCACACTTCTCTCTCTCGTTTTACTGAATCGTCCCACCAGATGTCTCGAAAAGCATGTTACAAACCATTCGCCCTCTCTAAGAAATCCAATCCAACTCAGAAGGCCACAAAACCCCAAAAGTCCTTCGCTACCACTTCTGCCACTCCGCGTACCTTGCGCAATTGCGGTACCCCCAAAGCTTTGGACAAACCACCTCCTGTTGGCCGCCAAACCAGGGTCAGCAAAAATAGCAAGCACTCAGGTCCCTCAAATCCACAACCAACTGTAAACAAAGTCAAAACACAAGGACAAGGACCGCGATCCACTCAGGCTTCTTCAGGCAGTCAAAGAATACCTCCGACTGCTCGAACTGCTCCAACTGCTCCAACTCCAGATGATCAAGCTTCTGATCAAGCTGCTGATCAGGCTCTTCAACCTGAGAAACTCTCAACTTTCCAACCTCAAGACCTTGAGGATCTCAATAATGGAGAGAGTGGTTCAGTGATTTTCAATTCTGGTTAAAAAACCTCTCAAATATTCATGCTAATATCAAGCCTTTGCTCGCCCATTAAGACCAAGATGAAGATATGAACAGAGATAACCCAAGTGATGGACTACCTGAATCTCCTACTCCTACCAAACCATTGGCAACATCGACTCCAACCCACCTTACTGGTATGCGTTTAGTCATGTTTAATCGGCTGGCTGATCTGGCCCAACTCGATGAGGAGCATATGATCATGGGCCGTAAGCTCTGCAATGTAAGCTAGAGATCGACTGTTTCCAAGATAGAATAACTGAATACTGGTCTTTAGGTGAATGAATCTGCAGACCATTTTGTATCGATGATGGTTACTTTGCTCTCAACTCGCCAAGAGATTGCAAACTATCACCAAGCAATTTCCAGTCAGATCTCTCAGTTACTGGCCAGCGCAGGATCCGGGAAGTCCTTAGGTAACAATACATGGACTGCGTGCTATGAGCTCAGGGTGCGTTGAGTTTTCCATAGATGTTGAACGTAAATCTTAACCCTTTGGTGATTCTACATAGCAAAGTACACATTTGATAGCCACTCAGTGCATTATTGCTGGTGATGTACAAGCGTACACAGCCACTGCAGACAAGGAGGGAACTCAAGAACAGCTCCCCCGCTCCTTATACACAAAAACATTGGTAATCAACTACTTCACCCCTTCTCATTTTGGTATTATCGATCCTAATCATGTGTACTGATTCTTTTTGCAGGATGCGCTCCTCAAGAACCCTTCCGAATGGAGAAAGAGAATGCTTCCAGCACGGTATGGAAAGGATCCAGACCCTGTTGACGCAAAAGAGTTCCACAAGTGGCTCAACATCATTTTGAAAGAAATACGTAAGGATTTGAATAAAATCGTAAGCAGTTTTGCCCATGGTTTTTCTCAGAATTTCTTACATTTTTGCATTGTAAAGCTCCTTAACGGTATCAACCTTCCAAACCGGGTTGGTAACAAAAGGCCATCAAAATTAATTGTACCAGACATCGATGGTATCATTGTTAAGGCAAGTACCTCATGATTTTCCTTCTATTTTATATTCCAGGCTTACATTTGAGTACCAATAGATACACGAAAGAGAACATGATTATATTGGAGGCCAGGTTCGTGTCCGTGAGCAGATTCTTGAGGCTGTGGATCATCTTCGACAAGGTCGATACGCTTGGCTGGTAAGTTGGAAATATCAATTCATTATGCAATATGTTCACCAGCTCAAATAAATGACTTGTATATGTTATGCTCCAGAGAATTCAAGCCGTTCATGTGGGTCTCAACTCTGCTGATTACAGCAATAGATCTATCTGGGCTGTTGTGGATGATACATTGGAACAATTGCGCAAGAAGACACAACGCTATTGTTACGCGTAAGTATTGTATTCCAGTTTCTGATTGCATCATGGGATGTTGATTACCCCAATTATTCAACGTACAGATACTTTGTATTGGTTTTACAAAGCGACTTTGACCGATTCAATGGGGAGAAAACATTTGCGGAGATTGAAAAAACTACTGATTTTTCATTGCCTACTGAAGAAGAAGTTGATGCCAAAGTTGAAGAGCTGAACCAGACTTTTGGACCAAGATTGTGTGTAGATGAAGGCGCTCATGAGGAGCCTGAAGATGATGAGGATCACCCTGATGAGGAAGATGAGGCTGATGAAGAGGATGTGTAAGATTGTATAATTTTTATTCTTATAGCAAGCACCTATATTTTGTATCTGTTATACACATTATTGAGGTTTGTATAAACAGTAATTTTTTTATCTTTCAAGTTCTTATTGCAAGCATCTATGTTTTGTATCTGGTATTACATTCATCACTTTTTCACTTCTACCTGCAGATTTAATTTGTATCTTTTATATTTGTTAATGTTGCAATTTTGTGTCAATACAATACTTAGTTTCACATTATTCACCACGTAATCATGAACCTGTGAGCAAATATGGGCCGAGCAATCAAAAATTGACACCTGCAAGCTGACCAGAAAAGCGGACCAACCCAGATTTTCCTCCACTGTAACACGGTCTCAGAACCAAACCATATGCCCCGGTTCTGCCCTGGTTTGGCAGGTGCCATTCTATACCCGTTCTTCACCACTCACAAAAATTGGTTCTACAACCGAGCCAAAACCTGGTTCAGGAACCGGGTCCGTGGGTCCGTGGTGTAGGTTGGTGACCTCCAAGTTAATAACGAATAGGTTGGTGACCTCCAAGTTAATAACCAATTAGGTTGGTGACCTCTAAGAGACAACCAAGATAGTGATCTTCATAATCATAACAATTAATCCCAGAGACGGTTCGCTTACAAAACTTGACAAAATCCACCATTAGCGTGATTTTTGAGTTTTGTCCTTGGTCAGAAACCTTTCACTGCAATTCAATTTGCATTCACCATCATGATCCTTGCCAATCCCAATTACAATCCGGCGGATCTCCA
>NW_006768838.1:337970-348710 GCF_000204055.1 Melampsora larici-populina 98AG31 | reverse complement strand
CATACTCCAACAGCTCACCAATTTAAACACTAAACTGGAAGAGGAGACAGCTCAGCGAAAGGCAACACAAGAGGAATTGGCTACGCTTCAACGTCAATTGAGTAGCGCACCTCATTCACAATCGCACCCTAACCCCCCTACCCAGCAGCAGACTGCTACTCCCAAAGTAGCTATGGGAAGCAGCGTCAGTGGGCCACTCACGGTTGAGGACCTGAAGTCACTCGTAGGGATGACTCGCGGCCCAAAAGTTGGCACTCCCGATAAGTTTGATGGAACTAAGGGTGACCCGGCCGAAGCTTTCGTTAATCAGGTCGGACTGTACCTTCTTGCCAACCCTCAAGCGTTCCCCGACAACAAAACCAAAGTCATTTTCACTTTGTCGTATCTCACTGGCAAAGCTAATCAGTGGGCAGCCCCGTTCTACAAGCGATTGTTAAGACCTGAGGACGAAGAACCACTCACTTGGGAAGCTTTCGCCGCCACGTTTGAAGCTACGTACTTTGATTCAGACAGAAAGAACCGATCTCAGCGCGATATTAGAGCGTTACAGCAAACGGGATCAGTAGCTGAGTATACTACAAAGTTTATGGCACTGGCAGCAAGAGCTGGGTGGGGTGAAATGGAGCACATTAGCCATTACAAGATTGGATTAAAGCAGGAGGTACGGGTTAATATGATCTTACGAACTTTTGACTCTCTTCCGGAAATCACGGCTTTCCCGCTCGCGATTGATAACGAGCTCCACCCAGGCACCAATCGAACAATCACTCGCACCACCGCCTCTGTACCCACAACCACTCGAGACCCTGATGTGATGGATCTTTAAAGTGCTAGATTCTCCGTCTCAAGAGAGGAAATGGCAAGACGTAGTGAGAGAGGTTTATGTTTTAAGTGTGGGAAGGGGAGACATCGAGCAGCTGATTGTGGGAGAAAGGATGAGAAAGGCAATTGGATTAGGAGTAGTGGTGGAAATTCAAGAATAGCTGAATTAGAGGCTGAATTAGCAGAACTGAAAGGGAAGGGGAGAGCTGATGAATCAAAAAATGGTGGCGCTCGAGATTGATAGATGTGCCTATCTCGAGCAAAGAGGAGGAGTTAATTGGAGTAGGGGCTGTTGCTTATTTGAACCGTAATGCAAGAAATCCTTGCTATTTCATGAGGTTACCTTTGTCCCAAACCCATTCTCCATCCCGTGCCACATCAAAACCCCCAGAAGCCCTTTGCCTTCTTGATTGCGGAGCCACACATGAGGCTATTAGCGAAGAATTCATCAAGAAACATAAGATTCATACGATCAAGATGATCAACCCATGCACAGTCAGCGCTTTCGACGGTCAAACAAGGCAACTTACCGAGGAAGCCCACATCATTATTAACGACGACACAACACCCACAAGATTCATCGTGACCCAACTGAAGAACTCATACGACGTACTATTAGGCATGCCATGGTTCCGACAACATGGGAACAAAATCAATTGGACAACATCAACTTATCATCCACACCCAATCTCAGACATTGCGACCGCTGATGCGGTTTCGCTGCTACCAACAACACCCTTGGAGCCTGCAGGGGAAGCTAGAAATAGTAGCGAGGGGGTATGTACCAGCGCTGATGTCAGCAAAAGTACATTAATACCCCTGCAATGTGAGTCATTTTTTGATCCTCGTGTCCCTAGTCAAGAAGCAGCTGGCAATCCTTTACATTTCCTAGAACAGTTGCACTTACACAACGGACCTCGAACGATGACGGCTGAGGATCTAGAGACGGCTCCAATTGCGACTGACACGTCAGTCTCTTCCATACCGACACCACCCTCAAGACCGAAAGAGGAAAAGAGGGAAGCTAGGCAATGTGAAGAGGGGGTATGTACTAGCGCTGATGTCAGCAAAAGTACACTAATACCCCCGCAATGTGAGTGTGATCCTGAAAAGCTTCATGTTACCCCTGAAACAGCTGGCGAGTTTGATTCTCTCCAAAATAGATCACAAGGAAACTCACCCAAACTCAGCACGGCCAAAACTTCATGGTCAACGTCAGCCAGGATAGCCGCAGAAGGACACAAGGACGTCAATCAGAAAACTGCTAAGGAACTTGTACCAACAAGGTACCATAAATACATCAATATGTTTTCAAAATCTAAAGCTCAGGGACTCCCTCCAAGAAGGAAGTACGACTTTAGGGTCGAATTGGTACCTGGTGCCACACGGCAAGCAGGTAAAATCATACCCTTATCACCGGCCGAAAATGAAGTTCTTGATCAAATGGTGAATGAAGGTCTCGCAAATGGAACTATTCGTCGTACCAAATCTCCTTGGGCGGCTCCGGTACTATTCACAGGAAAGAAAGACGGTAACCTACGACTGTGCTTCGACTACCGAAGACTTAACACTCTTACCGTGAAAAATAGGTACCCTCTGCCTCTCACAATGGACTTAATTGACAGTCTGCTTAACTTAAAAAGATTTACCAAGCTAGACCTACGAAATGCTTATGGGAACATTCGAGTGGCGGAGGAGGATGAGGATAAGTTGGCATTTATTTGCAGAACTGGCCAGTTCGCACCCCTTACGATGCCATTTGGACCTACAGGAGCCGTGGGATGGTTCCAGTATTTTATTCAAGACATATTTCTCGGAAGAATAGGGAAAGACGTCGAAGCTTTCATTGATGACATTATGATTCATACTAAAGACGGTGTCAATCATGAACAAGTGGTCGAGAGTGTACTCAAGATATTGAGCAAGCATTCTCTCTGGTTAAAACCGGAGAAATGTGAGTTTTCACGCTCAGAAGTTGAATACCTTGGCCTTATCATCTCCGAAAACAAGGTTCGAATGGACCCCGCCAAGGTCAAGGCGGTAACAGATTGGCCTACGCCGAAAAATACGTCTGAAGTATTCCGGTTCATCGGATTCTCCAATTTTTATCAACGATTTATTGGCCAGTTCTCCAAAATGGCCAGGCCGTTACACGATTTGACACGTAAGGACACTAGTTTCGCTTGGAACAAAGAACGACAAAAGGCATTTGAATCCTTGAAATCAGCTTTTACAACTGCACCCGTCCTCAAGATTGCCGACCCGTACCAACCATTTGTACTCGAGTGCGATTGCTCGGATTTTGCGTTGGGGGCCGTATTGTCGCAGAAGGGCGAGGACAAAGAGCTTCACCCGGTAGCTTACCTTTCACGTTCCTTAATCCCAGCAGAGCGGAATTACGAAATCTTTGACAAGGAATTGTTGGCGCTGGTGGCTTCTTTTAAGGAATGGCGCCAGTATCTTGAGGGTAACCCGCATAGGTTGGACGTGATTGTGTACACCAATCATAAAAACTTGGAGAGTTTTATGACTACCAAGCAGCTTACAAGGAGGCAGGCACGGTGGGCGGAAACACTAGGCTGTTTCTATTTTGTCATCAAATTTCGACCAGGACGACACGCGGTACAACCTGACGCACTATCTCATCAACCCGATTTGCAGCCTCCGCAAGAGGAAAAACTGACTTTTGGCCAACTCTTACGTCCCGCCAATATCACTGAGGATACCTTTGCAGCAGTTGACGCCTTCAAAGCACAATTCGGGTCTGACGGCGTCGTGGAGCATCCCAAAGCTGCTGAGTGGTTCCAGCTCAATGTACTAGGGGTAGGAGTAGAGGAGGAGCGAACTGAGATTGACTTTAAAACTGATGTTCAATTGATTGATGAAGTACGCAGTCTTACAAAAAATGACAAAGATCTCAAGGAAATTATGAATGCGGTCCTAAATCCCATATCTTTGAAAGTCAAGGCAGCTTTAACCGAGTATCAGGTAGTGGACGGTGTGGTGTACAAGGGAGGAAAGATTGTGGTACCAAACAGTCAAGCACGTAAGACTGACATCCTTCGCACCTATCATGATAGTAAATTGGCAGGACACCCAGGTAGAACCAAGACAACGAACCTGGTGAAAAGGCAATACACGTGGTCAGGACTCAAGAACTTTGTCAATAAGTATGTGGAAGGGTGTGCGTCGTGTCAGAGGGTCAGCCATCTTTGATGAAGCCATTTGGCACCCTGGAGCCCCTTCCTATACCGGCTGGTCCTTGGACCGACATTGCGTACAACCTCATAACTGGATTACCGTTGTCGCAGGGACACGATAGCATCTTGAAGGTCATTGATAGACTAACAAAGATGGCTCATTTCGTAGCCTGCAAGGAGACAGATGGAGCCGAAGGCCTAGCTGACATCATGATGAAAGAAATATGGCGGTTGCATGGAACACCAAAGACGATTGTCTTGGTTCGCGGTAGTATATTTGTCTCAAAGATCACATCACAACTTAATAAGCGATTAGGTATCAGATTACACCCATCTACGGCGTACCACCCTCGCACTGACGGACAGTCTGAGATAGCAAACAAAGTGGTAGAACAATACTTACGTCACTTTGTTTCTTACCACCAGGAAGACTGGGCTTCGTTACTACCACCAGCTGAATTCGCCTACAATAACAACACACACACATCGACCGGAATGTCTCCTTTCAAGGCAAATTACGGATACGACCTGAGTTTAGGATCAATACCTTCAGAGGAGCAGTGTATACCCGCAGTCGAAGAACGACTACAGAGGCTGGCTGAGGTCCAAATGGAACTCCAAAACTGCCTATTGGGAGCTCAGGAGGCAATGAAGCACCAGTTCAACAAAGGAGTGCGGCCTACCCCCGCGTGGAAAGTAGGCGAGAAGGTGTGGCTTAGCAGTTGTAACATATCCACCACGAGGCCAAGCCCAAAGTTAGACCACAGGTGGTTGGGACCATTTAGTATCATTAAACAAATCTCCACCTCTGCCTATAAGTTGAAACTACCTTGATTACACCAATTGAGGCACGCTTTGGTGGAGGTGTCCACGAGGCATGAACTATCACGTGACAGGTACAACGACATGTCACAAGGATGAGGGTTGGAATGGAACTCGACCAAGTCCAAAGTTCCGCGAGATAAGTTCCATCCCCTCCTTGCTTTACTCTTGAAACTAAGAGATCAATCCCCTGTCTCAAAGTTTCTCTTTTCAATTCGCATTAAATTTCAAAATTCTCCACAAACAACACGTTGAAGTTTAAGAAGAAATCAATTCAGAGAACGAAAATTATTAAGTTAAAATATATGAATCACAACTTAAAAACAAAATCAACAAATCAAGTGAATTAAAAAACCTTTGAAGAGAAAGCAAGAAGGAATGTCATTCTAAAATCAAATCAACCAGACCAAGACAAATCTAAACAACTCGGTCCTAACAAGAGCGCAAGCAGCTGCCACGGGTGTTTGGCCAGGAAATCGGTTGGTAACACCAAGACGAGGAACCAACGGAGGTGGTAGGCCGAGGAGTAACATTTCCAATCGGACCCCTACGAACCTTCGGTTGAAACGCCCGGAAAGACCTAGAGGTTTAAAGAAAACAAGAGAAAAGAAGAAATTAAATGAAAGACGTCAAAACAAGAATCAAGAAATTCAAGTGGTGGAAGAACGAGACACTCAAGGTGATGAAGAATGGGGAGGAATAGGAGGAGAAGAAGAAGAGGAGAGGGAAGAAGAGGAGGAGATAAGAAGCGTGCAGGAGAACCATCAACAAGGTGAGCTATCAATCTTACCAGAACTTCCTTTGATCCCGTTTCCAGTCATCTACCGCAAAACTCCCATTCCCTCGTTTGAGACCCCCATCCCCTCATTCTCAACCCTCATTCTCAAATAATCCAAGAACGAACTTTACCTTCATACGAAGATGTGTCAGATATCTGTTGATGAAGGGGGATATGTCTCGTCTCCTGCATCGGTCAATATCAAGGAAGACATGGAGAGGAGACAAAGGAGACACACTACACTGAGCCTCCGTATCAGGCAAGAAGGTGTAGATCGTAGGAAAATTACCTCCATGTTATTTCTACTTAAAGTCTGTCACAGGAGGCAAGACAAAATGGACATATGCCTGGCCCGGCTTAGAATAGGGCCCAGCCTGGCCCGGCTTACAGTAGGTGTCCAACAGCCTGATCCGGCTTAAAGAATAAGATCCAGCCTGACCCGGCTAACAATAGGTGTTCAAATCCGTTATCAATAAAATCTCCACAACAATACTCGACGGGAAGGAACAGGACTGACAAAATTGGAATCTCTCCGGAAAACCTACGGGTATAACAGATTCCAGGAGGAAGGCGTTAGGAACTCTGATCCAAGAGGCCTATGATCGTGGTGACGACGCGGAGGCAACCTCTTTGCTAAAAGTGTTAAACAAGAACACGGTTCAGCCTAGACAAGAAAACCCTTACGTCATGGACGAGGACGATACTCACTCGAACAGCTCAAGTGAAACCTCGGTAGCCTTCGTGAAGGAAGTAATTCCAGACCGACCAGTCCAAGCTCCAGTCCCTCGAGTGGCCAACCCAGTCCCTCTCGTACAGACCCAACTCCAGGTCTCAGACAATCCTAGTACGCAACCTTCGGATGAATCAACTTGGTTCGAAGGCGCGTTATCCAAAGACGAGTCAGACAAAGCTCATGCTATAATGGCATCGAAGAAAGGTACCCTCGAAATGAAGAACGGTGATATCATTCACAACGGGAGGATTTTGAAAAGCGGAAACGCACAAATGAAGGAATCATTGGCCCCACTGTCCCCCGGTTTAACCATCATTCTAAAAAATCTATCCTCATACATTCAATTGACAGTATTCGACGATGAATGGTTGATCAAAGACCAAAAGGCGTGGTCTTCACGGACTACTAAATCAGATAAAAAAGAATCAGGTGAAGCCCGGATATATGGTGGAGAAGCACCGGTGGAAGAACTCACTATTGATTTCGAGGCCTGGGGAGACTGCATGGAGCTATTTTGCGCCCACCTGGTGTCATGTGGATGGAAACCTGTCGCGGATCGTTTCGAAGGTCATATCGCGGTAGTGAAGAAATTAAGAAAAGATTTCGGCTGGATGGTAGCGTTGAGGTACTGTCGGTTGGTCAGACAGGGTGTTATGCGAGAGACGGTAGACAAGTCTATAGGAAATTACGCGGAGTTGCAAGAAACGTTGTTAGTCGAGGCAAAGACAACCGCGGAAATCTATAACAAGCGACATTACCAAACCAACCCCTACGCACCAGGAAGACCAAAGGCCAGTGTCTGCCCATTGACCAACAAACCGAAGTTGAGCACGACTACAGGAAACTCCTTAACCCCGACAGAAAACCGCCATTCTTTTACGAGTAGTTACAAAGGTAACGGGAGGAAAGGGAGGGGTGGAAGTTTCAGAGGTCGATACGATGATGGTCGGAAAAGGGATGATTGGAAGCGCGATGATCGTTACGCTAGTGACAGGTACGCTAGTGAGAGGTACACGGGAAACAGAGGTAGAAGCCGGAGCCCAGACCAAAGGGACAGAAATGGAAACCCCGTAAAGGGTAAAAAAGCGTAAGCTTCACGATTCAAGTGGCGTAACGTCGTACAAAATTGGTTGAAATGAAGTCGTATGACAAATGCCATAAGAACAGAATGGAACTAACGTGGAAAACCGTTCCTTTGCCCAAAACCTCCTAACCTTTTGCCCATAAATAAAAAGATCCCCCCTGCCTGAAAATGCCGCGCAGGTCCCTGCCGAGAAATATCCCGTAAACCAGAGCAAGGTTGACGGAAGAGCACCAATTGAGGTAGAGTTACCTCCATGCAGCAAAAAACCATCCCCCCACTCCACACCATCCGATTCATGCTGTTCCACATCCAAGCTATCTCCTCGAGAACCACCTAACGACGAACGGCGTGAACCCAACGAGAGGTGTGACCGTTCAACCCTTCGAAATAGAATTGATCAGTTACGACAACAGAGAGCAAAGGGTAGGGTATGGCCAGAAAAGCCATCATGTGAAATGGATTTGAGTAAGTGGAGAATAGAACTGCGTCGGTATGGTTTGGAGAGAAAATACGCACATGTTTTAAAGGGTTTTGAGCACAGTTTCGACCAAGGAATCCGAAATGCAAGAGTACATGGGATGAAGTTTTTCTGTCCACAAAATCATAAATCAGCATTATTAGCAAGGCAGAAGATAGAAGACAACTTCAAAATGGAGGTAGAAAATGGGAGGATGTTCGGACCATGGACGAAAGAGGAGGCTCACCAGAAGCTAGGTTTCTTTCGAACCAACCCGTTAGGAGCTGTCGTCAACGGTGACGGCTCCTTCAGGCCGATCAGCAACCTGTCATACCCAAAAAATGACCCAGAAATCGAGTCAGTAAATTTTAGAGTAGATAAAGACGATTTCGAAACCACTTGGGATGATTTCAAAACCGTAGCTTGGTTTATCACTTCTCACAAAGGCAAGCTGGGGTTGGGAGTCTTCGATTGGGCGAAGGCCTATCGCCAGATCCCTGTGGCCATGGACCAGTGGAAATTTTTGATGATACTGGATTTTGAAGATCGGGTGTACGTAGACACAAGAGTTCAATTTGGCGGCGTAGGGGGGTGTGGAACTTTTGGAGAAGCAGCAGAAGCATGGAAGGAGATTATGATAATAAAATTCAACTTACTAAAAGGCTTTCGCTGGGTAGACAACACCCTATTCGTAAAACCAGCAGACGGGTCCAATCAAACGACGATGCGCCAGATAGCCGAAGAAAGCCAAAAACTAGGAGTCGAAACAAACAAGAAGAAGTGGAGAGAATTCGATACGGAGCAGAAGTATCTAGGCTTTATATGGAACGGAGAAAGCAAAACAGTACGATTACCACAAGAAAAAATAACCCTACGGATGTGTCAAATAGAAGAATACACACGAGAAGAAAGGCAGTCCTTCAAAAACACCGAAGTACTGGTAGGAAGGCTAAACCATATCACCTTTGTCTTCCCTCAAATGAGAGTATATACTTCAGCAATTTATCGCATGATGAAAAATTGGGGAAACAAGTATGCGTTAAGACACATCTCCCCTGAGATACAAGAAGATCTAAGGATATGGATGGATACATTACGAGAAGCAGATCCTTTACGAGTGATTCCAAAGCCAGAAGTTCGAAACGTAGGGTGGGTGGGTGATGCCTCCACCTCTTACGGAATCGGAGTGATAATCGGCAAGAGGTGGTCACAGTTTAAACTTAAAGACGGGTGGAGAGACTCGGAAGAGAATGGTGACAAACGCGGTATAGCGTGGGCCGAAACAGTGGCAATCAGGCTTGGTTTACTAATGGTAGAGCAAATCGAAAGGGTTGAAGGAAGAAACTACTTAGTTTTGACAGACAACACGGTGACTGAAAACGCGATCGTGAATGGGAAATCAAAAGATCCATTAGTTAACGCAGAATGGAAGGTAATCCAAGGCCACTTACTAGGAAAGCAATACGCTATAACTGCAAAACGAGTAGTCTCCGCCAATAATGCAGCAGATGCACTATCGCGAGGAAAAGTCTCAAACAAAAAGCGGCAGGATAGGTTGTGGATAAACATACCACATGATTTGCACAAATTCCTGCAACAAACGTGAAAGAAATGCATATCATAAGGTTTTTTCCGTGAGAAACAGTGAGAAGTTTGTAAAATACCAGAACTCCAATCATCGCCAGCTGGGATGATCGGTGTGAGAGAATCGCTTCGAGACGCATCTAAACTACTGCGAACCAGACCAGAGTTAAATGAGCATAAAGTGAAGACCTGCAATACGCCAGCACCCGGATTGGAAGGCAGCTCCTACATGAGATGCCCAATTGGAGTCGGTTATGAGAGGAAATGATATTATACAATCAACCATTTACAAAACGGAATAGATCATGCCCTCTACGAGAAGGAAACGACTCACCAACACAAAACCCCATCCGTATGATGTCCCCAGGCATTTTGGGAAAGCAGCAAGAAGGTCGTCAAAGCCAGGAGCGCATCTAGCCATAGGAAGTTGGGCCCGTACTACCCTTTCAGGCTACTCCTCAGGCTTATCAAAGTACATAACTTACATAGAATCGACTGGGAAAGATTTTGATGAGAACGTTCCTATTAGTAAACGAGATATCTACGGCTTCATTACTTGGGCTGGGAGAACAAAGATCGACTTACCTAACCCTCCCAAGAAGCCAATTGCGGCGAGGACAATCAGCAAGTACATAGATGGTATAAACGCTTGGCATATTGTGAAGCATCTCTCAAAGATCGTAGTTGATAAAGACATAATCAAAATGCTATTGAGAGCCACAAAACGAGCGGAAGAAGGGGAGGTGTTAGAATCGAGTAAAAAACCGGTTACAATTCAAAAACTCTATAAATTATTGGTAGACTCGTATGGGAAATCAGACTTACACAATTTAGTGGCAGACATCGGTTTGATAGCGTTTTGGGGGATGATTCAATTAGGAGAAATATTTAGAGAATCAAAATCTGTCGGAGCAATCCTAAACCATCACATCGAATTCGGAAGATCAACAAAAGGAGAGTGGGCGAAAATTCACTTACGGAAAGGGAAAACGGCCTCTCCAAATGAGATCCAAGTAATACATTTGCAATCGCAGCCTTCAGTCCTCGACCCGGTGAAAGCGTTGAAACGGATCGTTCAACGAAACCCAGAGAAAGGACGAGAGGCATTTCTTTTCCAAACTAAAGACGGTCTTGTAGGAAAGAAGGTCTTCATAAGATATGTAGAGAAAGTTTGGGGGAAGGCTGCGTTAGACAAGTGGTCCGGCCACTCGTTCCGCGTAGGCGGTGCTTGCTTGAGAGCAAATCTAGGAACGCTGGAAA
>NW_006768838.1:333412-337592 GCF_000204055.1 Melampsora larici-populina 98AG31 | reverse complement strand
CACTACCATCTTTACGATCAGAGTGCGACACGTGCATAAGAACGTTGGTTTGGAAGACCAACGGTTTGGTTGTCTAAACCAAAGTTTTGGTTCAGGAAAACCAAGAGTTTGGTTTAGGGAGACCAAGTCTGACGCACGCTTCGCGCACTTTCCCACATGAGCTTTTTCCTCACCACGAGGCAACGAAGAAGCAAAGATGGTGATAAATCTTTATCAGTCATAAATGATAATATATGATTAGAAATCACACAACATGTATATTAATCATGTCTCTGAAAAGTGAACTGAGAGAGTGGAGCTGACAATTAAGGGTGTTCACCCTGTTTTCCATGTTTCCGTGCTGAGGAAATTTGAACCAGATACCATCACGTTTCGAAAAAAATCACCACCTCCTCCAATTGAAATTGAAGGGGAAGATGAATGGGAAATTGATTCAATACTGGACGCTAGGAAGAGATATAATAAATTAGAATATTTAGTAAGTTGGAAAGGGTATGGAAAAGAAGAAGACTCATGGGAACCCGCAAGTAATTTAAGGAATGCGCAAGAAATGGTAGATGATTTTAATCAGAGGTTTCCTCAAGCTGCAAGTAAATACAAAAGGTCTAAGAGGAAATGAGAGTGGGTCAAGCTTTTTCCCACTGGGTTTTTTAATGCTGACCCGGGGAAAGGAGGCAGGACTGCAAGAGGGGTCTGGGCCTTAAAGGGGGAATACTGTAATAATCCTAATACCAGATTATGCTTGTAGTGAGACGAGCAGGACTTTTCACCCTTGCTGTTGTATCTCTATTAGACCCATACTGCAATCTAGTTACCTATTGGATAGGGCCTTTGTCTCTTTATCCCCAGTCCCCGCAGCGTTCCGGTTCATAACATAAAACACTTACTTTCAATGAAGCCTTTTAGATATTAGCAATCCAATCTGGCAATTTGGGAAGATCAATGAGATTCTATCAGCCTATATCCAGGAATCCCATTGGTGGTTTCCGTAAGTCATTAAAATCTTATATAACAGGAATCTTGAGAATACAAAACTAAATCTTCATTTTCTTGCAGTTAATTTGATTAATGTCAACTGGCTGTTGAAAGAAATCTATGTCAAACTTCATTGGTCAAGTTCACTAGATGGTCATGATGTTATATAAGCCTTGAGTGAACCCCTTGATCTGCTTTGTCAATGTAAGTGTACTTTCAATGCTAATTGTGGAATTTATGGAGCAGGTTAAGAAGTCTCATATTAAAACTGACAAACTGCCCAGTCTATCCTACTTCTTACACTTGATTCAATCATTTCCTATGTTCTCAAGCCCCTCAACACCGACATGAAAAACAACCCAGATGTATTCATCCTCAAACATGTAACTCTGCAATCACTCAATCTATCCGTGATAAAGAATGTAGATTCAAGGAACAGTTTTCATTTGTATCTCACCTGTCTTCATTTGTAGAAATGAAAAACTCAAACAGCCAGATCATGAGGTTGAAAATATGCTCATCAACATGCGTTCAATCTCAAGGTTTAACATTGCTAAATACCTTCATGAGATTCCTTTCAAACAATGAGCTTGAATCTGACATCTGAAACAATATCAATTCTCTCATCTTTGACACCCTCAGCTCTATTAGTTTAGAAAGGCATACTTTTCAAAGTTTGTTTCCTATCAAGCTTTTGTTTTTAAAAACTGACTCTTCAATCTTTTCTGTTCTCTTTCTTCTTGACAGCAACTGGATTTGGCTCATTACAATCATCTGAATTGAAATGAAATCTCAGCAATATCAGATTGGATTTCAATTACCTGTTTTCTTCAAGTTTGTTTGATTGGATTGAGCTGAAGTTGAAGCAATCACCCTTGTGTTTCGTCACCTACACAAGCTTCCGGATGACTGTCAATCACACCAAATCATAAATTCAGTCGAGGCCATATCCGCCATTTGATTGAAAATGAAGCAGTTTATTCCTTGGGGAGGGAAGCAAAAATGGTGTAATTTATTCATTTCACCCAAACTGATATTGCTCTCTCTATATCACCCACATGATTTCATGATCTTTTTGTTTTAGGGATTGACAAACTTTAGACATCAAAGTCAATTGCATGGGTAATTTTCTGATTGTCAGCACTCGAGCTCTTTGCACTGACAAAAGAGCCACAAGTACTACAATCATTTTTAAGCTAGGATAATTTTGAAATAAATGTTTCATTGTGTATATTCAATCCTATAGGTTTAGTATGAATACATTAAACAGTTCAATTGATCTCAACAATCATCTGAAAGATGCTTTAACATCAAGATTCCAACAAGCTCTTCTGAATGCGGATAGGTTGGATACCAGAGGTATCTATAGTTTAGCAAATACTGCTCACCTTTGCACCACAGAGATGATGCGATTGAACTAAGTTACTGGCAAACTTATAAGCTAATGATCATGTTCTATCACGCTTGAGAACAAATCAATTGAAAACAATCAATCATATTTGAGAGCAGCTTAATTAGAAACTTTGATTGACATCCGGAAGACTAAAGAAACAAGTCAAGGGATAAAAGATGAATTGATCACGTATAGAATAGCCTGGGCTCCAATACGCATCAATTGAAATGTATGTAATAAAAAGGATACGCCAAGAGAAAGGTATCTCCGATATATCCCTTAAATCAGAACAAAAGGAATATAAATAAATGGAAGTCTCTCTAACAAAGAAGAACCTCACCTTATCATACTTTAACCAATCATTTCAGACCATCCTCTGTTCCAAAGTCTAGCTAGATTAGTTACGCATGTATCTAAATCTCAGTTCCACTTTACCCTTATTTGTTTAAAGATGAATCGGTGCTTTGCTAGTCTCTTGAACTATGACCATCAACTATTACACTCCAAGTACTTTTTAAGTGTTGAGAAAGTTGTGAGCAGGTAAAGGCCAAATCGGGTCGACAACATTGAGCCAAGTCATTGACAGATCCAACTGCTTGGCGATAATTGAGACCCGTTGCCTTGAAAGTGGTAATTGACTCCGCACTGGCAGGAGACAAGCAGGTGTTGGGAACCATAGGAGTCGCGACAGGTGAACATTGAGACATGCCATAGAAATCAAGAAGAGTTTCGACATAATGTTCTTGAGATAGTGAGATGGACTTTAGATTTCAGTCACGGGAAATCTTCATTCCAAGAATTGAAGTAGCCTCACCGAGATCTTCCATCTCAAACTTTTTAGAGATGGCAGCTTTGAAAGAAGCAATACCTTTCTTGCTACCAGTGATCAACATGTTGTCAACATGCACCGCGACATAGCAAGGTTCAGTCTTGTCGGAACTGATGAAAAGACAAGAGTCGGCCTTAGATGAACAAAAGCCAATAGAAAAGAAGAATGCAGTAAGTTGTTTGTACCAGCACCTTGGTGATTGTTTAAGCCCATAGAGGGCACGGTTGAGTTTGAGAACAGTTTTCGAGGTGGCTCCAGGAATGTCAAGACCTTTGGGAATCCGTAGATCCATTCTTCTCAGGGAACATTACGTGTCCGGTGCACGGAAGTGACCTGGACTAGTTATGTGTAGAGTTGGAACTGTGTCTCTGTCACAGGTCTGCTCTACCGCTTACCTAGGATACCGCCCTCCTCTGAGGTACCAGCAGCCTACAGGGTTGTGGTTTGGGGGTGGGCCCGGAGGTAGGGAAAGTAGGGGGTTGGTACCTTCCAACCCCTTTTCTCTACCTCCAGGACGAGAACAGAGCCTGAGGAGCCATAGACTTCTCAACCCCGTCACTCACGGGAGAACAGAGCCGTGAGCCTGGGAAGTCGAAACCCCCCACCTCAGCTCCCGTGTTGACTAGGGCACTCTCACCCCCCCCTTCCACGGGTGATAAAGATCAAATACGTGATCAGTCACCCTCTACACCTGACACTTGAGTCTGGTTACTCACCTGCCCCTGCTGGTCAGTAGGAGATCATTCAGCTCTGCTCTCACAGTAAGCCAAGAAGGACTTGCATTGAGCCAAACTCAGTAGGCGTTAAGGCTTGGAAACCTAAGCTTGTCAGCTCGCTCAGGGGAATCTTCCCGAACTACTCGCAAACTCAGATCTCGCTTAAAGTTTGCCTCTCATCACGCAGATCATGAACTCAATTAATTGATCACAATTCATTCCATCATACAGCCGAGTATGGTTCAAGCCTCATTCCAATTTGAGTTC
>NW_006768838.1:329260-331337 GCF_000204055.1 Melampsora larici-populina 98AG31 | reverse complement strand
TAGCCCAAAAGATTCCATCTGAGAGAGGTTTCCACCTATCCTAAATGAGTGTCCGAATAGTAGTTGCTTCTTATTCGACCGACAGCTGTTCCAGATTCTCCTATAATTCTCAATGAGTTTCGCTTTCCGAAAGACTAGTCCTTGTTCATCTCCACAATTGATCCCAAAGATATGTTCATCCTGTCGCCTCGGTCTGAATTCGTACAACAGACGCAGAGCTCTAACCGGGTCGAGGGCCGATTTCTGGTCTTGGAGATGGATATGTTGGACTTCTCTCGGGCCTGCGGTTTTCGCGAAGTGAATCGCTATCCTTGCGTAAGAGCCGTTCGGTCCCCATTCGACATCCTCCCAGGTCGGAAGGAACTTCCCCGGGTCATCCGACACCAGCTCTCCAAGTCTCGCAACTCCCCAAAAGGCCACCAGAGCGATTGTTGTCGCTACGATAGATCGTTCATCTGACATGTCGGTCTTCTCAGCCAATTGGACCAGGTCTTTTATTAGCACCGGCGGTCTTTTCTTCTCTATCTCTCTATATCTTGCTTCGACCATCATTGAGGCTTTTATCAATTTCTTCACCGCCGGGTCCGAATCATGTGGGAAATCTCGGTTATGGAAGATGTGCCAAGCCTTAACACCTGAGAGGTACGTTTTGATCGTTGAGGATTTTACCAATTCATCGTCTTTCGCTAGTTCTTCTCCCTTCCTCGACATCCACACCACGAAACGCATCACCAGATCCCTCGAGATTGGCAGTAGTTCCTCTCTATCCACTTTCTTCACTGTCGCAAACCTCCGCAACTTTACCACCGCCGAATTGTAGTGTTTCAGCGTGCCATCCATCCAAGCTCCTCGTAAATAATGCTTCTGTACTTCATCGAACCGTGAGCTATCCACACCTAGTGCGTCACTTTTAAAACTCCCAAATGATTTCGTCGCTTTCTTCAACACCACCTCCGAACTCTTTACCAAGTCTCCTGATAAACCTCGATCTGATCTCCTCCTAGGCATCGTCTTCTGAGTTGATAGGAACCGGGATGGATACTTGCGTAAGTAGCGGACGCAGGTCTGGGGGTAGATAAATTATCACTTCATCGCTCCAGACCCTCCCTTGGAAGATCCCCCTGGACAGGTCATCTGCCAGGTTGTTCCATTATCCTCTGTGATTTACGCTATGGGGATCATTGGCTGTTTACATATATGTGATCTTACATCACAGCTTGTTACATTTCATTGCTTTGCTTCTACTACCCAGTCACGTCAAGAATCTCACATAGCCTTGAAGCCTCTTTATGCCTTCCTTCTCTTATTGAGTCGGATTGCACGGGTTTGGGGGGGGCCCTGGGGCCGTAGACTCCCTGGCTAGGGTGGATCTCTGCTACCACTACTCGGGACGTGACGTCCGGAGCCTGCGGAGAGCCACTCTGTCAGGGGCCGAGTCTGTACGGAACGTTGTCTCGTGACACCCCTCTCCCGCCGATCTCTCGTCTGTCACCGATCGACCTCTCTCTACAGGAACGCCTCATTCGGGTTCTACCTCTTTCTTGGCCACTAACCTCAAAACCTCTCTCTCCTCTTCAACTTCCCTCCAATGTTCGAGGGGCGCCAGGCACCTTCCTTCCTCTCACTCACTCGTCTCATGCTTCTAACACTACACAAAATATAATATTTTCTGGGCAGAAAATTAAATTATTGATACACAAAAATATTGAGAGGCCAGGAGAAGGGCAAAAAATAAATAAAAATATGCATCTTGTTCCCTGCGGTGAGAGCTTCACTCTCCATATTTTTCCATATTTTTACAGTCCGTATTGATAAGTGTACTAACAATAAACCTTCATAATCATCCAATTACAACCTGTAACAAGCACTGAAATTTGGCTCATTAGTGTTTAGAGAAACTTTTGATTTCTGAAAACACCTATAACTTTGTCAAATCTGCCTCAAAACACTTGATTTTAAGTGCATTAGAAAGCTGAACTCTTCCTCTCAAACTTTCATAAGGTCAAGAACTATGTAGCTAGTATGACAATCATTCTATGGATCATAGTATGTACAAATGTACAAAAAAGATTATATC
>NW_006768838.1:298381-329160 GCF_000204055.1 Melampsora larici-populina 98AG31 | reverse complement strand
ACTCCAGCTTACCAATGCACCCAAAATCGAGCGTTTTGGACCGGAATTGAAAAAGTTATGAGTATTTTCAGAAATCAAAAGTTTCTCTAAACACTAATGAGCCAAATCTCAGTGCTTGTTACAGGTTGTAATTGGATGATTGTGAAGGTTTATTGTTAGTACACTTATCAATACGGACTGTAAAAATATGGAAAAATATGGAGAGTGAAGCTCTCACCGCAGGGAACAAGATGCATATTTTTATTTATTTTTTGCCCTTCTCCTGGCCTCTCAATATTTTTGTGTATCAATAATTTAATTTTCTGCCCAGAAAATATTATCTTTCTTGTAGTGTAATTGGGTCATTCAACTTCTCATTTTATTTCTCCATCCCGATCAAAGTATCAACCGGAATCAGCGACTTATCTATGGGTAGATCTGCTCTCTGTCCATCTACCACTGATTCCATAACCGAACCATCTCCCATTACCTCCCATATGTACTTTGCGTCCGCTTCTTGATCTGGGGAGTACTTTCGTAAGTATAACTCATACGCTTTTGATTCCCACCTACCCATCCTTACTATCTCTTCCAGTGGTCTCTTATCGTTCCATCGTAGCGTGGCACCACCGACACGAAACGAGTGTCCACTCAACCTATTATCAGGATCTGCCTCGTTCCACACTTTCTTATAGATGCCCATTGCCTCTGATTTTGACAGTGTCTTTCTTTGACCTTCATCGTCCAGGTAAGAGAAGAGAGGGTCTCTTCGTTTCGTCCCATCATCGTATCCGACCAATATACACAACATTCTGACCGGGTCGAGGAGGGAGGGCCTTCTCTGTAAGTGCAGCCATTGAATTTTGCCGGGCTTGGCTGTCTTCGCCTCGTAGATCGCTATCTTAATGAAGTTGTAATCTCCGGACCATAGGACGTCTTTCACTAACACCTGTCTCTTTTTCTTCGAATTAGACACCAACTCTCCTAGTCTCGCCATGCCCCAAAACGCCGTTGTCGCTACTGCCAACGCAACTTGTTCCCGTCTACTTCCTTTAGTCAACGCCTTCACCAACTGAGCCATGTGCCTAAATTCAACCGGCCTCTTCTGCTCTTTCAGGGCCTCCTTCTTCGCCGCGTCTGCGGCGCTCACCGCTTTTAGCAACTTCTTCACCATCTCGTCGTTCTCGGCTGGGAATGGTTGGTTGTGAAATAGGTGCCACGACCTAATCGCAGAGATGTACTTCGTAAGTGTTCCTTCGGAGATTTTCTCACTCCTTGCTCCTTTCTTGTCACCTGATTCCTCCATTAAATTCTTATTCACCGGTTTCCCCGCCCATACTATAAACAGGTAAAGCGTCTCTAAGCTGAGAGGTAGGATGTCTGCTTGTGTTAACCCGGAAGCGTCCGCAAACTTTGTTAATTTTGATACCGCCGAAGAGTAGCTTTCGAGGGTTGATTGCCTCCAACTTCCGCTTAATAATGCTCTCTGTATCGGGTCAGACCTCCATTTCACCATCCTGGATCGTATTCCAATGAGGTCTGTCAGCCACTCGTCACTATCTTCACACAGGGGGAAGAGGGTTTCTTTTTTTTTTTTTTTTTTTTTACTCACGAAGTGCTGTCCTGCAGGAACGGCAACAATTTCTTTTTGTTCTCCATTCACCTAACGTGTCTCTTCAATAATGGAAGTAGATCTGGGGGTAGGTTGATTTCCACTTCTTGCTGTAGGTCCCACTTATCGATTCCTCCTCTCGATAAGTCGTCTGCCAGATTCTCTCCTGACACTACTCTGTCGATGGATAAGTCGCAGTGGAGGGCTGTAAGTGCTTTTTGAATATGCTTCCACTCGGTGTTTACTGACTTGTCCCTCGACTTTCGATTTCGAATCGCTGCCTCGGTAGTGGTGTTGTCCGTCAGCACCCGAAAATACCTGCCTTCAGTCGGGAACAGGTTTGCAACCACTCGAAGTCCGAGCCTTATCGCGACGGTTTCTAACCACGCGATCTTTCGTTTTGGGGCATTCGGTGGTAAACCTCGGGTTTCCCATCCTTCTATCAGTTCGAACTGGGCCCACCTGTCTCCTACTAGCACTCCTATACCGAAATTTGGGCTGGCATCCCCGACCCAACCTATATCCGTTGGTACAACTTCGGGTACAAACCTTAACGGTTCAAATTCTTTTAAGGTTTGGAGCCATTCTCTTAGATCTTCTCGCACCTCTCCTGGTAGCTCCCGTGTGGCTTGGTGATTATACCACGTATTGGTCCACCAATAAAGGTCCCACATGTAGCATCGCATGTTTGGAAGTATATACGTGATGTGACCTAGTTGGCCTACGATTTTATCCGCCTCCTTTTTGGACCATTTCTTTTCCAAGGTGAGTAAATCTTCTACTTGTCGGATCCTTTCTTTTAATTTCTCTTCTGGTAACCTGACAGTTTTCTGCTTTCCATTCCAGATGAATCCTAGATACTTCTGCTCTACGTTCCAATCACTAAACTTCTCTGAATTCGATTGCACTCCTAGGCTATTACTGACTTGAATAACATCTTGCATGCTCACCAGGTCCCCTTCCTCTTTGATGAACAGGTTGTCATCAACCCATCGAAAGACTGCCTTTAATGGGAATAAGGACCTAATTATATCTCGCCAAGCATCTGCCATCCAGCCAAACGTCCCACACCCTGCTACCCCACCGAAGGCGATCCTTGTATCTGCCCACAATCTATTATTGAAGTCCTTTATCATTAAGAAGCGCCACTGTGATTTGTGCGTAGGGCCTTGTCTATACGCTTTCCGCCAATCGTAAATCGCCAACAGTAAGGACTTCCCCGTATTTTCTCGGAAGAACTTTGCTACCACCCAAAAATCATCCCATGATGTTCTGAAATCTGTTTGAGTTAACCGAAGGTATATTTCTATCATCATCCGGGTAAGAAAGTTCTTTCAGCAACCTGTCTGCGTCATCTGAATGGTTTTCGACATGTGAAGCTGTCCAGTTGTCCGCTCGCGGCCCGGGGTTCTCGACGTGTGAGTCTATCTTTTTCTTCTTCTCTTTGGCTGGGTTTTTCTTAGGGAAGGATAAGTCATTAATCATTCTTAATGATCCATCGTTGTTCACTACACTACCCATAGGGTTTGACCTAAAGAATCCCCATCTGCTATGTACCTCCTCGTGGGTAAATGGCCCAAACACTCTTCCGGCTCTCTTATCTTCATACAAACTGTTCATTATCTTTTCTTTCACTGCTAATGCCGAGGTATGATTGTCTGGTGTAAACCACCTGAGGTTTCCTAAGTTATGATCGGGAATTCCTTGATGGAATCCTGTCGTCAAAGATTTCATCACGTGGTCCCACTTCTTGGTCAGGTTACATTCTTTCAAGAGTTCTTTCCACTCGTCTAATTTCATGTCGCAGCTCGCTTCGGACGGCCATCGAGTATCTCTATTTGGACTGATCTCTCTGGGTCGCTCAACTCTCTCTAATCTCACGACTTCACGGTCTCGACTTCTATTAGACACATAGATAATTGGAGGTGGGGGTCATACGAAGAATCAGTTCACTTGACTTTCATTACACTTTAATTCAGAGTATGTCATTCTGGAAAGGAAAGAGGGGGTACAGCGATTTGTCTCATAGAGGTCTGTCTATATCAAAGGTATTTTTCATTTCTTATTCTTTTCTCATTACACCTATTCAGGGTCCTCTGATCATTTGGTTACTTACTTGCTTCCTCCCCCTTGTCCTTTTCCTTTCTCACCAGCAGCACTACCTCCACTAGCCGTATGCGCTCCTTCTAACATCAACTGTCTAGTTTGAGGTACGAAGCTACCCGGACCTATAGCGGGTCGTTGTCCAGCACCGTTACCACCCCTTGGCCATTGCACCTGACCGCCTCCGTAGTTGCTTGGACCAGCGTTATGAAACTCGTTAAAGTGATTTCCGAGGTAAGACTGATTATGGCTGGAATTCATAGGATAAGATCTACGCGTTCCGTTAAAATGACCCCGACCTCGATGATTTTGATTAAAGGGTCTACCTCCTCTTCCTCCATTACGATTTCGTGAGGGGCCTGCAGCTACGTTGGTATCACGATAAGAAGACGACGGGAGGGGGTTCAACGCTGACACTAATCTTCCTCCTGTACCTTCTAGCTTCAACTCGTTGATAATATTCAAACCATCCCACAAATGATACTCTGGGTATATCTGTCCATTGATGGGGCTCTGGTTTTGGAGCGCATACCCAATGGCGTAGGGATTGTTGTCAAAAACGTCATCTTTAGCAAACTCCGAGTCTCTGATCGCCTGCCTAACCAATAATTCGTTCCTCGTTCCCACATCAGACATCTTCCCGTCCGCTAGTCGATGTTCCCAGACGTTTTGTCTTTGGGCTATATTGTACCGAAACGCAGGCATCCACCTGCCTTGATTCTCCGTCTGGATCTCTAGTACCACCGCTTTATGAAGGATGAGTCTCGGGGCTATTGGGTGGGACAATTGACCGGGAAGTTTGTCGTAGATCGTTTTATGGTATTGTACCATTAAGTCGAACCTCTTCGACCACTCAGCACTGGACAGCCTCCACTCACTTGGAACTGGCAAACCGTGGTAAGATATGACGTCTGACGAGCAACTAGAGACCTTGGTTTTCTTCATGCTCATATGGGCTTTGTCGAGTAATAACCACTTTACGTTAAAGATCGATACCGGTACGTGTCTGTTCTTGTTGGTCATAAATTTATCAAAATATTCTGACAGGCGTGGCATCGTGTGACTCAAAGTTGTACCTTCTTCAAACTCTGTACTAGGTTTGTCTTTCTTCTTCTTTGCTTTTTTCGTTGGTTGCTCGTCTTCATCACTGCTCTTTTCTTCATCTTCTTCTATCAATCATTCACTCCACATCAGATCATTTCTTTCTGTATCTTGATTAAATTCTATACTCTCTCACCTTCACTATCTTCATCATACAGCCTTGGATCTCTCTCTTTCGTATTCATCTTCTTACACCAGCTTGTGTACGACTTCTCTAACATCTCTAGTCTCTTGGTCTTCCCTTTCTCAAATGCTGATTTTATGCCACTTATCCATTTCCCGTGTGCTAGGCAAATATCAGGGCCTTCAATGATGTCATCGATATCTGGTTCTAATCCGGGAGTTCAAAGGACATGTATTGTAAGCAACTTATCTTTCTAATCTATCGCTCCACAACGCTTTTATCTCTAATCATGTCTCTATATGGCAGTCTTTATCACTTCCACCACAAACTCTTCGGACTTTAACCGGAATCAAGCTACCTGAGTATTCCTCCTTCGGAATTTAACCGGAATCAAGCTTATTTATATATAGAAATTTGTTCTTCGGACTTCAACCGGAATCATTCTCTCCTTCCAACCCTACACTCATCGGAATTTAACCGGAAAAATCTTATTGAATAAGGACTGAATACACTAGTTTTTGGAACCTTACTTACGTAAACCGATCAAGTTTCCTCCCTTCTCATTTGTACCTTCATCTACCTGATCGTCATCGCCTCCTACTTCTCTTGAAGTGTCCTCCTGAAGGTCTTCGTTTGGTTGATCTGTCTCTACCAGGTTCGTTTGGTTGCTACTTCCTGGATCTTTTGCAGACCTCAATGTATCCAGTTGAGATTGACCACTCTCTTGCATCAAAGTATCCGTGTTGACATCTTCGTTTTCTTTCTCTAGATGCTCGGCCGTCTTCTTGCTCCTGGTGTTCACCTGTTTTCCTTTTCCCCCGGTCGGTTTCTTAGTGGTCGCATTTCCAGGTGCTGCGATCCTTGGTCCTAACTCTGCTGCTGCCGCTGCTTCTCGTAACTCTTCGGCTGACATTTGTACGGGTGAAGGTGGTGATAGGATGTACTTTGAGAGGGAATAGGAATGTATTTGAGGGGGGGATTGTGTATTGACTTTGAGATAAGACTGGAATTTCTAAGGGTTATTCTTGTTGGTTAGTTTATATAAGTTCTTTTTAATGGATATATGTTCTTGTTTCTAGTTTTTCTTCAGTTATGTCTCTTCTTGTTCAATGTATGAAAATAAAGGAAATAAAGAAAAAAAAAAAAAATCTACTAAATTTTCTGCGAACTTGCGTCTATCGTTGAGAGGTCTGAGGGATGATGGAAAACTCTGACTCAGAGATTTTCCTCTCTTGGGTTTGTACTCTTCTCTGGCCTAGTTTCTGCTAGGCCCGGGGTCCCCGTGTCTGTGATCCGCGGGGCCGCTCATCCTCAGCCCTCATGGAACTAGCGGATACCGTCGTGCCTTTGGGTATCCACCCCATTCTTCGATGTTACGCGTTGCTGCTTTATGTTACAGCCTAAACTGGTAAGCAACTTCTGTATTTGCTTCCACTCACTGTTTACTCTAACATCCTTTGATTTCCGGTTTTTTATTGCAAACTCAGTCGTGGTATTATCTGTCTCGACCCAGAAGGTCCTACCCCTGACTGGGATTGACTTAGCCAAGACCAGTAGGCCCAAACGAATTGTAACCGTCTCCGCCCAAGCGATGTTGCGTTTACCCTTCGTAAGTCCCCTTTCTATCCAATCTGCTTCCCATTCGAAGCACGACCACTTGTTACCAATCAAGATACCAATCCTGGAATTTCACACCTTTTAGTGGATCTCAATCTTTCTTGATTCAGCTGGCCTGAAAGACTTACCCGAAAGACGATGACGCGTCCCCAACCCAGCCCACTTCCTCTGGGTCTGGGTTTGTCACTAGCCTACGAGGTTCGAAACTTGACAACCACGTGTCCCATTCCTTCAGGTCCTCCAGTACATCTTCAGGAGCCTGACGTTTTGCATCAAGGTTCTTCCAAGATTTGAGCCACCGGTATATTGAACCTAGCGAGGCTGCCATGTTCGGGACAATGCGCACTATATGATTCAGCCTGCCTACGAATCTTTCGACTTGAGTGAACCTCCAAGTATTCTTCACGTCTAAGTAAGCTTTTATCTGATCCTTCCTTTCTTGAAGCTTCTCGATTGGTAGCCTGACTGTATGGTCTACCCCATTCCATATAAACCCAAGGAACTTTTGTTCAGTTGCAAAATCATGATTCTTCAGCCGGTTTGTTCTGACTCCCAGTCCGTCACTCAGAAGCGTCACTTCCTCCAAAGTCACTGAATCACTTGGTCTCTGGAGGATCAAGTTATCGTCTACCCACCTAAAGATCATCGGAATCTTCAGAATTGCCATCATAATCTTCTTCCATGTCTCTGCCGGGGCTCCAAACACCCCACAGCTAGCCACGCCTCCGAACCCAACTGCTAGATCAATCCAGATCCTACCTTCGAAATCTTTTATACACAGGAAACGTCTTTGTGAAGGGTGGTTGTGGAGTTGGCGGTATGCCTTCTCCCATTCACCTTCGTTCTCTGCAAAAAACCGAGCCACCATTTTGAAATCGTCCCAATTAGTAGTATAATTCCTTTTATCTACAAAGGAATTCACCGATGGCACAGAGGGAAGTTCTTCTTCCTTCTCTTTCCCCTTTGATTTCCGGTTTTTCTGTCTCTTCTTCTTTGGGTGTGACCAATTGTTAATGAGTCTTACTGATCCGTCGCCATTTATGGCACTCCCCATAGAATTTGACCGAAAAAACCCAAACTTCTCATAGACCTGTTCGTGCGTGAAGGGTCCAATTAGCCTCCCGGCTCTCGCCTCTTTTGCTATTGTGTTATTTATCTGGTCCTTAACGTCTAGAGCTGAACAATGGTTATCTGGCGTGTACCACCTAACGCCTTCTATCTCGTGTTGGGGGATCCCCAAGCAGAAACCTTCCTTGAAACCATTCACTACATACGGCACATTGTCCTCTAAACCGACTTCTTTCATCAAGACTTCCCATTCGGCTACGTTCATCGCAGTCTCCACGGGAGCTGGCCAGAGGTTGTCCGTCTCCACCGTGTATATCTTCCGACTGCTCAGAGGGGGGATGTCTGTCTTCGCGTTTCCCTGTGGAAGCACCAAATCATCCGAGGAGTCACTCTCTAACTCAGCTTCCGATACCTCGACTTCGCTCTCAGGCTCAACTTGATCTTTCTCATTGACCTCAGTCTCTGGGATCATAGCTCGAGGACTACTGGGTGGCACTAGACAATTCATAGCAATGGCACGACAGAAATTCAGACTCTCAATTGCCATTATCACATAGTTTGTAGCTCTCTCATCTATACAAGGTAAAGGCACCGTACCATCCATAATTAACCCATTCATCCATACCCATCATCACATATCCAGGAACGCAAAAGACCACCATCCGACCGGAAACCCACAACCCAACACGTTTTTGTCAGCTGTGTACCAACTATCGAAAACTCGACCAAACTTACCGGTCTAGGTTTTTCGCGCCTTTCTCTGGCTTCTTTCCTCCCTTTACGACGGACGGGCCTGCCACTACGTTGCTAGCGTGCTGTTGGCCCAGAGAGACCCAATCTCTGCCCGCGCTCCCGTCTCGACGTTGGAATTGGCCTGATGGCTGATTCGCTGGTTGGTAAGGTCTTTGGTAACCCGTGGTATGACCTCTATTACCACCCCTTCTTTTCTTCGACTGCTTCCAACCTCCTTTCGAGCTACCTTGTTCCGGTGACTCGTCTGATAGCATCCTTGCTTTCGCTCTAGGGTTTGCCAAGTTCTCCTTCTCCCTGCCTGTGACGAAATCAAAACCAAATTTTGGTTGGCCAACTGCATACGGGTTTCCTTTGCACTTCAGGTCTCCTGCCGTATCCGCATCCCATCTCGCATCCATCTCCGCTTCCTCTTGAAGACCATCCGGGAGAATCACCACATCCACCTTCTTCCGATTCTTCCCTTTCCCCAACTCTGTCGGCGACCTCACTCAAAACTTAACCACCCTAACCGCTAGATGATAACATAGAGCCACCATCCAGCACTTGTGCTTGCGCGACAGCATGCTCACTATCTCCTTATGTTTCTCCACGTAATCTGCATACTCCGGGTATTTATACCTTTCTTTTGCATAGCGGTATTCGAGATCACAAGCCAGAATAAAATCCCCGTAGGTCATTTGTCTTTCTAACTCCTCTCTAGATTGGAGGTGGCGGTCCCAGTTTGTCTTCCCCACCTTCGTCTTGCATGTCGTCTTATAGAGGTCGATATACGACAAGTCGAAGACCGTCAATGGTACATAATACTTCATCCGTCGAAAGTTCTTCTCCCAGGGCACAGGAAGGTCTGGTAGGTCGAAGCCGGACAGTGTACGGAACGCGAAAGCTGGTTTCTTCTCCGCCTTGGAACTTTCTTCCGGAGAATCTGAGTCCGAGCCCGAATCTGATGATGAGTCGCCATCTGATTCAGAGGAGTCCACTCTCGCGTGTTCCGTCTTGGAGTTCTCCAATGACGAGTCGTTCGAGGAAGAGGGTTCTCCTTCAGAAGACGACGATGGGCGGCTTCTCTTATTGCCCCCCTTCTTCTTCTTCTCTTTGGCCACCTTAGTATGCCTCTGACTCTTCTTTCCCTTCCCCAACCGCTTCTCCTTCTCTAACTTCTTCCCCACCTTCTCCAGCTCCAGTTTGGCCGTGTCTAACTCCTTACGCAAGTTCCTCACCATCGAGATGTCTTCCGACTCGACAGCTTCAGCCAACTGCTCCGTTAGAGACCTCTGTACGTTTCGGCTTCCCAAGGTTCCACTCTTGGCATCCGGTTTCTTTACGACGAGTCCATCTACTGAATTCAGAGCATTCACTTGTCAGTCTCAGATACAGTCCTTCCTGGTCTTCCCACTGTTGTGGCATGCTGATCTCCTTGTGCTGTGCACCCTCCGTGTTGCTACTACAGTAAACCTGGAGCAACCGGGCCATGATCAAGATATAACCCTTCAGGTATCTCCTCAGGAGCGTCGAAACAGCTACATACTATCAAGAGAACCTTTCCGTACGTGAACACCAAATCAAGAGTGGCTTACACTGATTCTTTTCAATCAAGTTCCCAAACATCAACTCCTTCTTGTTCCTCCCGTTTTCCACTCTTTCTGTTTCCGAACCATCTGACGTCTCCTTTCTCCTTCCCTTCTCTTTCTTCTTCTCCACCTTCATCGACGTCTTGGCCTTCAATTTCTTCAGGACCGGTTTGGCTTCTTCTCCTTCTGCATCAGCTCTTCCTACCGACTCTTCCTCCTCTTCTGAAGGTACCTCATCTGAATCACCTTCGAATGGTTCATCCATTTCCATTCCTACCGGATCATCCTCTTCCAAACTTCCATCCCTCCAGATCACATCCTGATTTGTACTCGCTCCGCCTTGCTCTTTAACCTGCACCGACGAGTCCTCCCGAGTTGTCCGTCCATGAGAAGTTCCTTGGTTGACAGATCCGTTGGGCATCCTGGACTCTGCACGTCTCCTCCTCCCCTCCGCTTGTTCCATCAGCTTCGTCTCTTGAGCTTTCTTTCTCTCCTCTGCTTCTCTGATTGCTTGGAGCATATGGTTTGATTCAAATTTTTGTACGAAAGATTTAGTCTTCAATTTCCTCCACATTCAATTCTTCTTTCCAAGACTACCCAATAATCAAAGAACAGATTTCAAATCTGGATGAGGGTTTTCTTCTTCAAATTTTCTTTCTTTGTCTTCTTTTTTTTTTTTTTTTAATGAATTAAAATGCCTTGATTATAATTGCGTTCGAAGTAAAACTGAGATTTTTGAGAAAACTATGAGCTCAAGACTGGTGAGATTGTGTGATCTCCAACAAGCGGGATGAAGATTAAGCGAGCCGGGGGAGTAGAGAGGAAAAAACTCTGTCTATCTCTCCCCGCGTCTCTGATCACAACTGTTTCTCTGTGACAGACCGTCTGGTCTTTCACAGAGCGTGTGAAATCTCCATCCTCGCCTGTTGCCCTCATGGTCCCTGAGTCATGGAATTGTGTGTACCGCCGCAAGCTTAGGGAACACTGTCAATAAATGACTTCACCAGGAATGCCGTTGAGGAAAGCTGCGATGGCATCCATGCCATGAACATCGTAATCGTTAATACCCGCAACTGCAAGCAAGACACGAAACGCAGTCTTACAACCCGTTGGAGCAAACGTCTCATGATAGTCAATGTTCGCTACTTGAGAGAAACCCTGGGCACACAACCAAGCCTTGTACTTGAGAAAAGTACCATCGGCATCGGTCTTAGCTTTGTACACCCAGACGGTGCCAACAGCAGTGCAACCCTCCGGAAGTTCGCACACAGTCTACACACCACGACGCTCCATGTTGTCAAGTTCGACCTTCATAGCTTCAGTCCATTCATTAGACAGTGGACCACGCATCGCCTGTTTAAAGGTCTTCGGAGCGACGGAAGGATTAGCTTTGGCAAGGTGAGCATGTCGACGTCGAGAGCTGAGGATGTTATTGGGGTTAATGGAAGATGAAATATACTGAGGAGCAGGACGAGACACAGGTTCATAGGACCATTTGGCGTTGTCGGGTACCGTAGGTAGATCAAAGAGAGAAGAGTCACTAATCCTTACTTCATCGGGTTCCTCTGACGCAGGGTCGTTATTAGCGGAACTCCCCAGGCTTGTAATAGGTGCTTCGTCGTCGGATGACGACTCCTCTGGAGGGGTAAGGCCATGAGATGGAATCTCAGAAACAGTAGGAGTGTCGACAGAAGGCAAGCCAGAAGCAGGAATGGATTCAATAGAAGAAGAAATCTGAACAGGTGAAGATACAGGATTCATGTCAACAGTGGACGAGTCGTCATTTGACATGATGAAAGGTGCGACAGAAAGATGAGATAGGTCTTCATCAAGCGTATCTGAGTCAGGTTTTATATGCAACGTAAAAGGATGATCAAAGTCAGTTTCATTGAAGATGACGTCATGTGAGTAAATTATCTTTTGAGAGGCATAGTCCCACAGGCGAAAGTTGTGAAGCCGGTCTTGATAGCCCAAGAAAAGACATTTCTTGGAAACAGGGCTAAACTTTGAAGCACAAAATTGTTTGGGGATCAGGGGATATGCTGCACAGCCAAAAATTCTGAGATGATCCAGGGTGGGGATTCGACCAGTCCAAAGCTCATGAGGTGTCTTATAACCAAGACTGGCTTCAGGACACCAATTTTCAAGGTAAACCGCAGTAGTCACGGCTTCCCCCCAAAAACGCATAGGTAAGTTTGCATCAGAAAGCATGCAGCGAGCCCTTTTGGTAGTAGTGCAATTACCGCGCTCCGATATGGGGTTCTGCTGAGGAGTATAGGGCGCGGTGAAGTCGGAAGCAATACCTTGAGCTTTCAGATAAGATAGAAACTCAGTTGATATGTACTCTCCTCCGTTGTCATTGACTAAACGCTTAATAGATAAACCAAGCTGTTTTCACTACACCAAATGTAATCTTTACCGGGCGGTAAAGAAAACTACTGACATAGAAAAGTCCTGAGGCAACAGGAAGAGAGCTAAAAATCTGAAAAAATATGCACCTTGTTCCTAGATGTTGGGGCGTCATGATGAGTATTTTTTTGTATATTACACACAGATATTGGTTTATGTACTAACAATAAATGCTGAAAATCATCAAAAACTCACATGTAACAATACCTGAAATTTGGGTCATGAGTATGAAGACAATATTTTGTGGTCTAAAAACTTCAATACCTTTTGCAATTCTGCTCCAAATAACTTGATTTTTGGTTCATTCAAAAGCTGAACTATTCTCCTTCACACTTCATAATGTTAGTAAGGTGCTATCTAGTCATTTAAACACTCTACATATGTTCAAACAGTTCTGCGTGAATAGCTCTGTAGGATCTTTTTTAGACCAGCTACAGATGTGATGTCTCAATGAAAAATGTAGAGGAAAGGCTCACCTTTTTAATGCACTTCAAATCAAGTGATTTGATTCGGAACTGCAAAAGTTATTGATGTTTGAAGATTCCAAAATCCTGTCTTCAAAGTCAAGGGCCAAATTTCAGGTATTGTTACAGGTGGGTTTTTGATGATTCTCAGCCTTCATTGTTAGTACATTAACCAATATCTGTGTGTAAAATACAAAAAAATATGCGTCATGACGCCCCAACATCCAGGAACAAGGTCCATATTTTTTCAGATTTTTAGCTCTCTTCCTGTTGCCTCAGGACTTTTCTATGTCAGTAGTTTTCTTTACCGCCCGGTAAAGATGACATTTTGTGTAGTGTTTTGGACCAGACTCTTAAATTGCAGAAAATATGAAAATGCTTTGGACTTATGTTTGAGAATATATACATGCTTGTACTTTGTAAAGCCATCGGTAAGTTTGAAGTAGTACCTTCCTCCACCTATGGATTCAGGAGAGATACGTCCACTTAAATCACTATGAATAAACTCTAACGGAGCAGCAGGGCGCGGAATCTTTCCGGAAAAAGGCAGGCGATGATGTTTGCTTAAAGTACAAGTAGAACACGAAGATAAAGGAGACACAGAGGAAAATAGCATAGTCATGTATTGATGATTAAGGTGTCCTAAACGTCTGTGAAGCAGAGTTGAATCGTCAGTTGAGAGAGTCTTCGATGCAGCAAAGGCGAGAGACTTGCCATGAGTGAGATTAAGAACACAGATTCCATTTGAAATGACACCTTCAAGAACAGTTAACTGAGATTTCTTGATTTCAAAGCGCTCTTTTCCAGAATTGACTAGTTCAAAACCTTTTGAGAAAAGCTGAGACAGACTAATGAGATTACTAGAGAGAGATGGTACGTGTAATACATTGGTGAAAGAGAGTCCTGAATTGGCTCCACGGATTATGACAGTTCCTTTTCCAACCGCTTGAATCGAGTTACCGTCAGCAAGAAAGACACTTTCAGAACATTTGGAATAAGTTTTGAAAGCAGCTTGATCTCTAAACATAGTTACAGAGGCACCACTATCTAATAAGTTGAGTACCTTATCCCATTTCTTTTGCACGGCAGCTAATAGAAAAGAGGTAATAGCAGGAGGGCCTTGAACTATAACTGGAAAGGAGTCAAAGGTAGTTTCAGATGAAGCCACAGAAGCTGAGTGATTCTTTCCTTTGTTCTTCAGATGAGGATGAAGTTTATGACAGCGATCAGAAGAGTGAGCAGTATCAGGATTGTGTTTCCCATTAGAACAGACAGGATAATTCGGAGTGCAATTGTTGTTATTGCCGTTTCGACAAGCAGTATAAGTAGAAGAAGATGATTGAGTAGAATTGATGTTAACCTTCTTATCATTTACGTATTGTTGGATGTTGTTTAAAACAGAATCAACGGTTAGTTTTTGATCCACCAATTCGGCGCCATGAGTGATCACGGTCTTGAGATTGTATAAATCGTCAGGTAACAAGTGTAAGATAAAATAAGAGATCATTTCTTCATTGGTTTTGACACCCATGGCTGCAAGATCGTTGAGAGCCTTTTCGACAGTTGTCATGAAGCCCTGAAGGTCAGACCCATCGCATGATAAAGTAAATAATTGAGAAAATACTCTTCCTCGATTTCGAGCTTTAGTGGAAGCAAAATGACCAATAATAGTTTTCCATAACTCAATGGGATTTCTTCGATTAGAGTCGTTGATTAATAACTCAGTGATTCTGTCACTGAGTTTCAGACGGAGAAACCCCACTAAAAACTTGCATCACAGATCATAAGTAGCACGAAGGGCAGCATCAGAAGGAACAGCTTCTCTGCCGTCAATGATTCCATCTAGATTTCTCATAATGATGAAGGATTCTACTTTTAGATGCCAAGTAGAAAAATTATCTTCAGTTAGAGTCGGAACACTGGAGAGAGATTCTGAGTTAGAATTGGAGTTATCAGTGAATATATTAGACATGGTGCTGTCAATGATAGGTGTTCCGGAATTGTTTAATGGAATAAGAGTACTAGGATTAAAAGTAGAATCTGAATTGAGACCAGTAGGAGTAGAGGATCTCGATGAATGTGGTGATTCTGGATTGATGGAGTTGGATTCTAGTTGAATCTCGAGGTCTACAAGTGAAGCTGGAGTACTGGGAAGTTCTTCCAAGCTGAGATTGCTCATAGAGTTGATACTACGTTTTTAGTGATTAGTCGGATTTAGAGCAGCTCTGGGCTCATAACCTATAAGGATCAGAGCTTTTGACAGAACACAAGAGTTCAGTAAAGGCTAAAGGAACACGAGTGTGATGTAAAAGTGAAGTACCTATGGGTACAAGAAGAACATATAAGAATGGATTACTTTCACACACACTACTAAAGTAAAGAACAAACCTTTTGACAGAACACAAGAGTTCAGTAAAGGCTAAAGGAACACGAGTGTGATGTAAAAGTGAAGTACCTATGGGTACGAGAAGAACATATAAGAATGGATGAGAGAGAAAGACAACAGTGTTGAATCAAGCACATTCTTATATAGAAAGCAAACTCGTATGACCAAGGTACAAATGAGTAGATTGAGAAGGACAACATATAATGATGTCAGAATAGAAATGAAATAAGTAAGCATGACATCATAAGAGATATTAACTATGACGAAGTTAAGACAAAAAGAGAGAAGAGTTAATTATCTTTAATATGGGCCTTGGAATTGTGTTTCTTTGAAACACCGTGAAGAGCTTGTGGTTTACCCACCTTCATTCTTATCATCATTCTTACTTGAGAATAAGATATAACAACGGATATCCCGCGTACCCAGCGGAATACTTAGTCAGGAATCTAACTGAGTGAGAACTAGACCTCATCAGTGTCCTTTAAAGGTTGCCACCCTGACACTGATAAAGTAAGTCCATAATCAACTATTGGATATTTATTGATCAAAAGTATGATCTCCATGAAAATCTCCTATCAAGAAGACTGACCATTGTTGCCTTTACATAGTTAAACCGACCGAGTCAATTGAGGACAAGATGAATCAACCAGAAAAACCGAGTAATCACCATGATCAGTAGACTGAGCTTATCTTATTAACTTTGACTAAAACATTACTAGGTAAACTTAAGTTAAAGAAGATCAATCAAAGGATTCTTAATCATTGCAACCTGGATCTTTTTATTTCATCAACTTTAGTTTACCATGAAATCGTCATTCTTCAACTGAATCAACTATAACTTTGTTGGAAATTTGACCATCTGATCATATCTTACCGCCACATCCAATTTATACTAAATCGAAATTGGTACAATTATTAATTGCATATTTTGATTTTGAACAATGAAACTCATCCTTCCTTTCTATCTGTTTGTTTTGTAGGAAAGTTGACTCAAGCTTGAGCATCACAAATCATTTGATAGAATCATTTCAAGGATTCTTATCTATAAATTCAACTCAAACTATCTTCATTAGTGATGCCAACAACAACAAAAAATAAGACTGATCAATAATCAAGGAATTGGTAATCCAACTCCATTAGTGGGACCACCTCGATATGATGGTATAACTGAAATAGCAAGTGTGGCTTTTAGTTAGCTATGACTTTTAATATCTTCTTTTGACGATAGCTCTAACAGTAAATCTTGTTTTCTGAAAATAGTTATTCAAATTAAACCTGATTTCACCATCTACCAGTCTATCATCAAGTTCACCTCAATCACCATCCTCCATCTTCTTCAATCAATTCAACATTAGATTCAGAAAAACTTAAAATCCCATAGAATCAAATTTGAATCAAATTCAAGAAAATCAATCTCAACCTAAAGTTGCAATTCCAATTAATTAATGATTTGAATCCACGTGTACATACAACTTTAATCAGAATTTTCTCAAAATCATGGATTCAGACTTCAAAAGCTGTGATCAATAGAATCAAAAGGAAGAGGTGCTGGGATAGAAGCTTAGAGTTGAGAAGGAGATAGATTAAAATCGAACGAGGGGAATGGATCGTGGTGGTAGAAAAAATAAGGGTGTAGAATTGAGGTGCTGAGGATCAATCGATCTGAATCCTACAATTAAAAGACTAGATCAAGAAGAGGAAATGAGGTGATCAAGGTAGAAGTAGTACTCAGGTGTGGACAGGAAGGGATTAAGGAAAAGTTAGTTAGTGATAAGAAAAAGGATGAGCAATAAGAATGAGATACTCACTTGAATTAGATGGGAACCTTATCAAAAATCGAAAATAGACAAGGGAAAGACTTGATGTGATCTGAGCAAAGTCGAGGCCGATCGGAGTAAAAGATGGGAGCAAAGAGATGAAGAAAAGGGAGGAGGTTCGTTCGTTCGTTCGAGGAGGGTTTTTTTTTTCTTTTTTGTGCATCATCGAGAAATAAGAAAAGAGAATCATTGTTAAAAGAAAAATAAGTAGTGGTGTTTTAATAAAAAGAAAAAGAAAAGTGTTAGCTAGTAGTGTCTTGAGAATTTTTTAGATAAAAATAACTTACTTGAGTGTTCTTGTTGGAAGTTTGTTTTGAGAAGTGTTAGATTGAGTCTTTTAAAGATCAGCTTTCCCTAATCGCATCAGTTGGAGTGTTATTGTTCTTCTATTAGTAGTTGAAAGATTGAAATCGGTGGTGTTTGTTGAGCTGGGTCAAAGGGTGATTAGTTATTTTATTTTATATTTTTTTATTACTATATTTCACAATACATGAAAGGCCTTTACACAGACCTAGCCAGATCCTTGGTTCAAATCCCCTATAGGCCACAGGGATTTTCCTCATAATTTTTTTTATTCTTTAAGTATAGTTCCACTAGAATTTTAGAATTGGATTTAGATTTTTTTTCTTTTTCTTCCTTGGTTCATCTTTTTTTCCTCTTTTATAAAATTATCTGGGTTAAGTTTGTTACATTCAAAATTTTATTATTACAAGAAGTAAAGACAGTTACCACAATTCAAAATTCACATAACCTTGCATTAAGCATTTGAGTACAGTGGTGTAGTGTTTTGTAGGACTCAGTCAGACCTTGCGGTCCTTTAGAAATAGTAGAAGAGTGTTATGTGTTAGACTTGTGAAGATACAAAATTGTTAGAGAATTGCGTCTGTGTTATTTTTTTTTTTATTTTTTTTTGAACTTTTATTTCAAGATTGAGGTCAGTCTACGACAATCATAGTTTCACCTGCATCTTGTTATTCTTTCTGCGGTGATTCTTCCCCTCTCCGGCTCAGCCTACGCCACACAGCGTAGGAGTTCTACACCGTGATGATCTCGTATTCCACAACAACGCCTCTAACCCTCAAGCACCTGTTGAATGGCAGTTGATGGTCACTTTGTATAGGCTCGGACATAGCGGGAACGGTGGTAGTGCTTATATGATAGGGCGGGCTTTTGGTATTAGTGGTACGTTACAAATACAAAATTCCATGTGACCATACTGACACTTGGTCTTTTTAGAAGGCTCTGTTCACAATTTTACACATCAATGTTTCAAGACCATTCTAAAACTAGAGAACGAATACGTTTACTGGCCGCCTCAAGACAAAAGAAATGAAATCAAGCGGAATTTTGGGCAGAAGTCTTTTTTTAAAGACTGCGTAGGTTGTATTGATGGTACTTTAATACCTCTTTCTTTTGCACCAGTCAAAAATCCCAAGGATTTCTGGACTCGTAAGCATATCTACGCACTCAACACTCTGTTGATCAGTGATCATCGAGGTCGAATCATCTACGCCAAACACGGGTGGTGTGGTAGTGCACACGACCAACGAGTGTATGATTCAACTCATGTAAGTTTATTTTTCTTTCAATCATGATGAATGTTGCTATTGACCAGTTGTGTTTAGCTTGCACAAAATTTAGATCAGTATTTTAGCAAGAACAAATATCTCTTGGCCGACTCTGGTTATTCATGTTTGAAGAATATCATTCCTACCTTCAAGAGCCCTCGATTGCAAAACTTGGATCCTTTGAAAAGGGATTTCAACCGGGCTCTAAGTGAACAAAGGGTCGTTAGTGAACACGGTAATGGCCAACTTAAGCTGTGATTCCAATCTTTGCAAGACTTGCAGATCCTCATTAAGGATGTCCATTCAGCAACACATGCAACCAACTGGCTGCGCGTGTGTTGCATACTACACAATTTTTCAATTAAGTTTAATGATGTTTGGATCCCAGAACATCCGGTAAATCCTGAAGTCCCTAATGGTAATGGTTACACTGATGGTGACCATTTGCCTTTGGGATTGGGACAAAATACTGCTTACGTCAGGCAAAACACTCTCCTAGAAGATTTTAGAATTTATTGTCAAAGTCAACATTATTGAACCAAAGGGTTTTAGAATAATTCAAATACATCAAAAATAGTGATCCTGTTTCAAGATAATCTTAATCACTCAAAAAGATTTAATGAATTCAAAAGTTGTTGGAGCAGTTGTTACTTGCACTTAAACTGGTTGTATGTTACAAGATATCTTATTTTACAAATGAATCATTTGATTATCTTGTCAATCCAATGAGAAATTTTTAAATTTTACCCTTTTTTTAAAACATCCAGTGTGTCAAAAAACGCTGTCCGAGTCAGGACGATGAGAGAACTGGTCTCAATTTTGGTAACAAAAATCATTCTTTATTTCAAATATAATCAGGAGATAACCCTTTTCAAATACCACGTTCTTTTAAACTATTTTAATAACACATCATTTTAAATTTTTTTTTGAGAGGACCAGAAACTTTTTTTAGGATTTTTTTGAAGACAATTTTTCATAAGAAACAATAGGAATATAACTGAGATGGCCAAATTGTAAGTGAATACTAATCATTTCTTTGAAGACAGAGACGAGAACTTTTTTTAAGTATTTTTGGAATACTTGAATATTTGAAGATAAAGAAAATTCAATAAATCTTAAGATTTCAAACTAACCAAAGAAATAAAAAAAAAAAATGTAAGCTTAATAGATATAAAACCAAATTAATCATCGAGGCTTATTTCAAATCCTCAAGGGCAGCCTGAGCCATCCGTTCATCCTCGTTATAAGGAATTGTTGAAGCCAAAAGTTTTGCTATCATCAAAATCTTCTCACGAGCTAATTCTAGCTTGGAAAGGCCCGCGCCCTGGCTGTGGTCTTCCAAACCCCTGCGCTCCTGAGCCAATTCACGATCCAATTTCAAAATCTCAAGCTCCTCTTGTTTCTTTTTCTTAGCAAGTCTCCTTTCTATCGCCTCTGGGGTCAAATCTTCTTCTTCAACCGGGTGTTTGTGGTTTGAATTTGAACTCCCAAAATGTGCTTCTAAGATACTAGCCATACCCGATGTCGCTCCGGCTACTTGTTCCAGCATCAATTTTTATTCTTGTTTGCAACCTTATTGTTTTCATTCATTTCGTTGAAATCCGCTTGAGTAGGTAATGATGATTGGATTGATTTCAAGATACCTGAGCCTCCTAAGTTGTGTCTTGAGAATTTGTTCTTGGAAGGGTTGTTGGCTGGACTAAAGGTACCAGGTGGATTGGACTTTGATCGACCAAGCAATTGTGAGCTAAAAGAGCGTTGGACAGAGGACGAAGTAGAAGGTCTCGTCTGGACCACTTCATTTTTAATCATTAGGTTGTTGTCCTCAAGAACTTGATGTAATTCCTTGTTGCTGATATCCATCAAAGTGTTGAGATCAATAGTTTGGGATTGATTTCCCCCAGTGCATTGAGTTGATAAGGTTTCATTGACAGGGGGGAAAGAGTGTTGTGTTGAAGTATTGGCAATAGAATCTGAGTTGATTATACCGGTTTCAGCTGCGTTCATTGGTTCGTTGCAAGGACGATTGCTCATGATTGGAAGGAGCGCATTGTAGTAGGCACATTTGCTAAGTAAAATGTCTGTGTCAGACTGCAGTCAGCTACATATTCCACCTACATATGGATCATATGTGATAAAGTTACTCACCTTTAGTTGTTTTAGCAGTCGACTCCCTTATCTCATCCTCCAATTCTGGAGTCCATTGCTTGGTTTCCTGTAGTGCCACAATTTCCGCCCAACACACAAACCGAACCGCAGGGAAAAACGGCCTACGGTGCGGTGCGGTACGGTCTGGAGACCGTAGGCTGCAGTACGACCTGCTACGGTCAAACCGTACCGTAGTCTGGTATTCGCCAGGTAATTAGGGGGGGTTTCCGTACCGCTGTCTCCGTATTCCGGAGGTATCACCACCGTAGTTCGGAGTGCAGTACGGTCACTCCGGTATTTGTATACACCCTCAAGTTTTGCTAAGTTTGATGGTAAAGTCCAAGGAGTAGTTGTCCAAGCCAATAAACAAGTATTTGGATCCTCCAATAATGGAAACAAAACTGTGACTGCTGGATCATTCACATCATGATAATCACTTCCGGCTTCAAAATTTGAAAGTGGTGTAGTACAAGAAGTCGAATAAGGCTTTACCCTACTTGCTCTATAAACTTGACCTTTTGTTCAAAGTTGTTTAAATACCCACCACATACTTTCCATAAAATACACATTTAACATTTTATAATCATTATCAAAATCGATCCATCTCCCCATTCTTTCAATTGTTGATCTCCATTCTGATGAATATCTCATCACGATCGATCTACATTCTGCATTATAAGCTTTGATTCTGATCTTCATCACATCATCTTTTGATTTGATTTGGAGTTTCTTGTCAATTTCATGTTCCACTGGTAATCCATGACAATCCCAACGAAATCGACGTTCAACATAATGACCATCAAGAAGAGCAAATCTAGTCACAATATCCTATTATGAGAAAAAAATGTTTGAGTTTAGTTAAATGATCGATCAGAAAAGAGAATGAAAGATTTTAGAAAAACCAACTTTGACAGTACCCATCAAAAGATGACCATAATGAGGTAAACCAGTAGCAAAAGGAGGACCATCATAACGGTTCCATCGAGTACGATGTCCTTTTTTATTTTCTTTATGTCTTGTTTTCTCAAATCAATATTTTTTGTTTTTTCTCGTTTTTTTGAGCGTAGTCGTCCGTAGCCTACGGTGGCTACGGTGGCTACGGGCTGACCGTACCGTAGTGATGGGTTTGAGCTAGTAGTATTATTGACTACACTACGGTTACGGTGAGGTTTAGAAATTAAACCTCATCGTACCGTCGCCGAGGCCGTAGTGCACTTCACTACGGGCCGGTTTGTGTGTTGTTCCGCCTCCGTATTCTCAATCATCATTACTCCACCACTGGTTCCTGTACGCCAGCCTTCGGCCCCATGAAATTTACGTTCTAAGATATCAATCTGTATTTGAAGTAGGATGAGATTCGAAGAAGATGAAGAAATTATCATCAGTTTTTGTCAATTAAAAGAATTGATGAGAAAGAAACACAGACCTGCTGTTTAACACCAGGCCAGTTGAACCCACTGAACCCCTTTGCCGAAAGGAACTTACCACACCTTTCTGCACATTCTTTTTTTTTGGGGATACCCATGCGATATCGTGAGTAATTGGTTGATCCGGTATTGTAGCTCTCCATGCACATCCAATCCAAGTCATTTGGAGAATCTTTATCACCCCACGTGAAACACAACCATTCAACTATTAAATCAAGCATAGTCTTGCCATCTTCATTTTTATCTTTCACCCACGAGATTTGTTTTTGAGAGTGGTCATTGTCTTCAACTGGTGATTCGGTGTTCAAAGTTTCTGGAACAGATGTTTTTGCGGTCAAACCTTCTTCTGGTGATATCGCTCCACCTGAAGTCTCTTGAACTGATGATGGTGCGGTTGAAATGGCTTGAACTGATGATTGAGTGGTCAAAGCTGAAGCCGAAGAAGATTTCTTACTATTCTTCTTTGAAGCACGAGTTCCAGTTCCACGAGGTTTCCGCTTTGGCTTATTGGAGGTTGGCCCCATTGGAGCAGGAGTCGATGAGACAGAAGATGTTAAATTCGGTACCAAAGGAGCAGGAGATATAGCTGGCTGAAGAGGCTGAGATCCAGGATAAGCCAAGATGACTGGAGAAGGTGAGGAGATATAGGGATTGTGGTGAGGATAGGGCGACATAAGCTGAAGAGGGGTGGCTGGACTAATATTGTTGGTGTTTGTGCAGACCCATACGACATCGCTCGAGGTTAAGTTGATGGGTGTTGCTGGGGGGTTTTGGGAGTTATTTGGATTTTGTGAGTTGATCGGTGCATTGGTTGAGTTGTTGGTTGAGTTGTGAAAGTTTGGTTGTGGAGGAGGTTGATTGGACATGGTTGGGGTGAGGGGAACCGGGAGTGAGGGAGGGCAGGGCAAACTCAACTCAGAACTGGGTGAGGGTCTCAGGCGGCGTCAGTGAATTTGCTGTCAAAAAAAAATTTACTTTTGCCAGCCGCACATAGTTTCAAAAACAACACAAAAAAGTATGTGGGAGCAAGTATGTACAGCCACATACTTGCTTTGAGTACCGTAAATAATGGTTCAAAGCTTTGATCGACTCCCATACTTGTTCAATATTAGATTGAGAATTGACACTAAAAGTGTAAGTGACAAAGTTAACCAAACAGATTAAGATAATTGGCTGTTGTGGAGATGGAAGATTCTAGACAGTGGTGATGAGTGCATGTGTAAACTAATCGTAAGGTATGAATTAGATATTTGATCAATTTCCGACCATATCATAGGTTTGATGTGATTGTTTAACTCAGCCAAACTTCTTTGTCTTTGGCTTGATTTATTGAAGATTGAAATTGATTTGATGCATCAAGTTGATTATCAGAAGCTCCGAATGAGACAATGAGTAATAAGATGTAATAAACCAATTGATTCTCATTGAGTGATTTGAAGTTGAAGGATACTACTTTAATTGGACTAATTCCACCTTTGAGTTCATTGTATTGTATTGTATGAAAGATTCAAGCGTTGTAGAACTCCTACGCTGTGGAGCGTAGGCAGAGCCTCGAGGGGAAGAAACAACCCAAGGGGGATAAACCTCCAAGAGCCGTAACCAAAAAGCCGTTAAGCTGCCCTCAAAATACAATGAGACACTTCTTGCTGATCTTTCTACCACCCAAATAAACTTTCCAACCTTGATTATCCAATCTACAAGCTTTAGTCCAGCTTTAAGAATCCCCGGAAAGGTCCTACGGTTCAAAAACAGATGTAAACAAGCTGTTTTTTACTACGTTCCCCAATGCAGTTCTCCAAAAAAACTCTCCCGCAGCAAGTAAAAAAATAATAACTTAAAAAAAACCTTGAAAATTCCACCTGAACCTTGTTCCCCAACTTCTACAGATCCCAATTCTACCCTACACACCTTCACAGCTTCAAAACCCAGGGAATTACACTTGTAACAGTGTAATTCACCTTAATACCCTAGGTCAAAACCCTAGGATAGTTAAGTAAGATACTTAAAAAAATAAAAAAAATAAAATATAAATCCAAAATTGGAAATTCCCAATATAAGGGTATAAGAAAAAACCACGATAAGGCTCAGCAACCGTACCCTTATTAATAAAAAGGTAAGTCTTTTATCTAAAGACTTTTTCTCTTCTTCTTACTAATCTAGAAGCTCTAACTCGATAACGAAAAAACGCAAAAAGATCTATCACAACACACTCGCACACAACTTCGATATGTAGCAGGGTACAGTAGGAACAGGTAGAATACAAGTATCGGACTTACGGAAACCTACAGCCATTCCGATATTGCTTGTCGCTCCGGTTTGAAAAAGAAAAAGTGAAACCTAAGTTTTTACCTGTTTTTACTCAATAAAACTTCAAACTTGGCTGTAATTCAAGGCAATACAGCCAAATTCCAGGTTTTAGCCGGTTAAAACTTAGGTTTCAAGCTCACAAACTTTTTCTTTTTCAAACAGGTGCGACAAGCAATATTGGAATGGCTGTAAGTGCTAATCATAAGGATACACATGTACTTAACCCATCAATGATCACAATGGATCCGAACAAAGTGAAGTGACGGATCATAAGAAACGTAACGGATCACATTCATACCACAAGGAGTGACTGATCTTTATCACTCCTTGTCTATCCTTTTAAGCTTTGTGAACTAGACTTTGTATTCGTGATCATAAGAATTACGTGACTTGTAGCTACACATTTTCTATAAGAACCAAGGGTTCCTGCAGGAATATCAGGAACCCGGTCATCTTTTGTTAGAAGAATATTATCAATAAGAAGTTATCCTATCTTGCACAATCTACAAATCTTATAAAAAGATTCTTTACCTTATTTTCAACTCGAAGCCCGCTTTTATCTTCATCAGATATCAACTATTAGTTGCCTACAGATTCTATAAAAGCGCATACTTCCTGGAGAAGTTTTATCTTATTCCTCAAGTACTTAAACTCTTTTATCTTCAACCCTAAGCGAAAGGGTTAGACAACATAACGTGGGTTAAAGCATACCCCCGTTACACTGGTAGCGAGAGCTAAATAAAAGACTTGTGATAAATAGTACTGACGTACCTTATTGCTTATTTAATTCCTGAATTATTATAATTCGAAGGTTTTTTTTAGATCTAAAATAAACCGAATTTCTACGCTTGACGCCTAGAAACCTCGAAAGCTCCGAGTAAATATTTCAAGCTTGACGCCTGGAATACTAGAATCTTCTAAGCTTGAAGCATAGAACTCGAGTTATAAAAGAAAATATTCTGTGAATATAAGTAAGCAATAAATCTCGTTGATAAAAAGGTAGAGATAAGAAAAAGATACTTACGATTGTTATATTTGATTATTTAGTTTAGTTGTTATAAACTATATAAAAATGCCTGCAAAAAGTTACAACACCGGGGAACCCATCAGACTCAGCGAAGCTCAGCTAGATTTGTTATATGCTGAATTACCTCCGATTGAGGAAGGTCTTGAATTCACCCCTGAACAAATTTTAGATTTTGATGATCGACAACAAGTTATCAATCATACTCTAGATCTACTAGCTGGAGAACAATGTTTTGTTCTAGATGTTCATAGTCAAGAACTATTATCTTTAGACCAGCATGGAGCTCCTCGCCCGATAACTTTTGTTTCGAATAGAAATCCTCGAAATCAATCAAGCCGTGGAGGAACTCCCGCTGGCGCTTCGACAGTCGTAGCCAGTCCTGGAACGGGTCCTAGTAATCCCAAAGTCCCCTTGGGGAGTGGGATGAAAGGAAAGCGTAGAGAAGATCAGATGGATGTCGAACATGGCAACCTTCCGAACCCTTCGACAAGCGCTAACATACCTGATCCCGTTCCTATCACCTTGCGACCAGATCAGCATGAATCATTTCTTCGTTACCAAGAAGAAATAGCTCGAAGAATGCAAGAAGAGTGGAATCGAGAATCGTCAGGAGGAACCAATGAACCGTTCTTTGAAGCTCCGATGGGATCAAACCATCAGAATGGACCTGCCTCTTTCGCCAGAACCCCTCATCCAACTCCCTCGACCAATGTCCCTAGTGCTAGGACATTCAATCGTCTTGGTCTAATTCCGCGAGAAAGAGATGTAACTAAACTCGCAAAGGCCGCCCATATCCGAAAAATTCCCCGATTTAATGGATCTAATCCAAAGGACGCTTCGATATGGTGTACCAACACGGCAAAGGCTTTCCAAGTCATGAATGTGTAAGACCTACGGTCATTACACAAAGACACATAGTTAAGACTCTAATAGTTAACACTTAAACTTAAATACTTAAGCCATATATATACATTTTGTTTTCATCTCTTTCTTGATTCTGGTTCCTTAGAGATATCGGGACTGATCTCCCACCCTTTATCCTTCGGAACCAGGTAAAGTCACATTTCATTTCTATTTCATCTCATTTATTATCTTGTACAGCCTTAGAGATATCGGGACTGATCTCCCACCCTTTATCCTTCGGAACCAGCTGCGTTCTCGTCGGTATTGAAATTTACAGATCAGGTCTCTTGGGTTCTAGAAACCTTGCTGTGTCTCACAGCGTCCCGCCTCCCGTGTCTAGTGAGGGACTCAACCCTTACAGAATGCCGATCCAGAGATTTGGCATTTAGTAGCTTATCAAATTGTTGATGGAGCAGCCTTGACTGAAGTTGAAAAGGTACTAGGTACTGATGACGAGCCCGTTGATTGGGCGGAATTTTCTAGTTTGATGATTCGAAAGTTCCCGACCACTTTGAATAAAGCCAGCGTCTTAGATAGATTCGCTAAGTTCGCGTTTAGACCAAATGAAAAAGCGGTGGACGCTTATGGTCGATTCAGACTAATTCAAAACGATGCTGATACGTTGAAACTCAAGTATGAGGTCGAGGAATTATGGATGACCAAATTACCTCATGGACTTCGAAAAGATGTCCAAATCGAAGTCGACAGATCTGCCGAGAATGGTATAGTTATGAATTTAGAACAAATTGTTCTTTGCAGCATAAATCGTGACAATCGTCGACAACAAGAAAGAGATACGCTACATTCCACTAGTGACTCTAATCGAACCAATTGTTCGTCGAGATCCAGCAATAATCAAAGACGAACTAATCGCTCATCTCCAATCCAAAGACGATCTAACAATAGTCAGGATTCGAATGAGAAGACTTGTTACAATTGTAACAAAAGAGGTCATATATTCGGTACATTAACCAATAAAATCTGTCCGCAAGAACCTACTGAAAGAACTAAAAATTACTTTAAGAGAATCAAGAAAAATGAGGTTGTTGTGGAAGCTGGACCATCAAATGCTTAGGCGATGAGAATGTAGCTCAATTTTCCTCGCCTGATCTTGTTTTGTTATCTCATCCAAATGTACATAAATCCTGCAATGAACCTGTGATTGATGTGTTAGATGAGTTTGATGATGAGCCCCAATTGCCTTCTACAAAGCGCAAGAGTTCTGGACCAATGGAGGCCAGAGAAAGTAAGATTAATGAGGAAAAATTAATACCTCATGAACTTCTGAGTGACAAGTGTGTCGACCTATCAAAGAAGTCGGATCACTCAGAAGATGATCAATCTCCTTCTACGAGATTGATCGGAGTCTCCAATAGAGACCACGGTGACTTAACTGTGCCTATACCATCTGCATCCTCACCGGCCAGTGAGCCCAGAGGAGAGGCAACAGGGGATATTAATGATAGCTTCAGTGATGTCCTAGCCACGATTGAAAACGACTCGGGACTACCTCGAGTGGATTTTATTCTGACACAGAATAAAATGACGGTGCGAGTGTTAATAGACACAGGCGCCAAAACCGCTTCATACGTTTCGAAAGCGTATGTCGAGCAATGTATGCTTCCCTTGCAAAAAGCCACAGGGGTGGGATATATAGCTGGAGTCTGGGGAGAACGAAAAGAGATCAGACATCTCTCGAAGGTACCATTTTCTCTAGGAGGAATGGATTTTGTCCACCAATGTCGAGTGGATCCCTTAGAAACGTATGATATCATCCTAGGGATGGATTGGATATCAAAATACGCTGTCTCTACTGATTGGGAGACAGGTACGTGGGTGTGGAAGGATGGTAACGAAAATACTACGTCCTTTTCGCCGTCGTCACCTGGCTCACCTTCTGAAAGTATTCACTTGATTGACGGGGATGGTGAATTAGCAGAATGTGACAGACCTATAAATAGGAGCCAGATGAGAAGATTCCTTCGAAATCCGAAGATGGAATGTTGGATCGTGCATGCCGCAGATCGCATTGATGCGATGGATGAAGTACAGGGTCCAAGGGAAAATCCTGAGGTAGCAGTACCGAAGATTTCTACCACTTGCCCAAAACTTAAAGCGGCCGCAAAGGCATTAATTGAAAAGTATGCCGATCTGTTCCAACCAATTGACAAGGCTCCTGAAAAGGAGCGAGTCATAGAACATTTGATTGACACCGGTAATGCCAAACCGGTATCACAACCAGTACGCAGAATGTCACCTTTGCTACTAGAAGAACTTCAGAGTAAGCTCGTGACATTGCATAAGAATGGTTTTATCCAACCTTCCACGTCAGGCTGGTCGTCACCAGTCTTGTTTGCCAGGAATGCGTCTGGCAAGCTACGATTCTGCGTAGATTATAGGGCGGTAAATGCCCTCACCAAACGAGATCGACACCCCTTGCCATTGATTCGGGATTGTTTTGATCATCTACAAGGGGTGGTGCGATACTCCAAATTTGACCTGCAGCAAGGGTTTCATCAAATGAAACTTGCAGCAGAATCTGTCCCAAAAACCGCTTTTAGCACTCGTTACGGTCATTACGAGTGGCTCGTAATGCCTTTCGGTTTGGTAAATGCTCCTAGTACTTTCCAAAGGATGATGTCTGACATCCTCAGACCATATTTGGATAAGTTTGTACAAGTTTACCTTGATGATATCCTGGTTTACTCTCGTTCTGATTCGGAACATGAAGAGCACGTTAACTTGGTGTTAACAGCCCTTAAAAATGCAGAATTAAGGGTGAGTGGAGGGAAATCTGAACTGTTTGCAGACGAGATACAGTTTGTAGGACATATGATCTCAAAGAATGGTATACGACCTATGGACGATAAATTGGATGCTATACGATTATGGCCAAGACCCCAGAACGTCCGAGAGGTTCGGTCCTTCTTAGGTCTGGCTGGTTATTATCGCCGATTTGTGGCTGGATTCTCTAAAATAGCTTCTCCGTTACATGCGTTAACAGGAGGTAATGTATCTAAAAAAGCTAAGGTTGAATGGACCCCAGCTTGTGAATCAGCATTTGTCATGTTAAAAGAGAAATTGATGAGCTCACCAGTTTTGATTTTACCGGATCCCAAGAAAGGCTATGTCATTGAGACAGACTCAAGTGACTTTGCCGTGGGGGCTGTTCGGATCCCAAGAAAGGCTATGTCATTGAGACAGACTCAAGTGACTTTGCCGTGGGGGCTGTTCTCTTGCAAGAAGCAACAGACGGCCGATTACATCCCGTAGCTTATGAATCCTGCAAATTGAACGCTGCACAGCGTAATTACCCTGCGCAGGAGAAGAATGTATTGGAGTCTTCGAACAGGGATCTAGTAGCATGCGCTAAAGCACAGATAAGTAACACTCGACAACAATCTCAATGATAAAGTATCTGACCTGAATAAAGGTTCAGAATGATGGATGCAAATTGATTAGCTTATAAGTTATCGATGACTGATAACTGATCTTTAGATGCAGTAAGAGATAAGCGTTTCTCTTTCCAAAGATAATTCTATTCACCTAGTAGCATGCGCTAAAGCACAGATAAGTAACACTCGACAACAATCTCAATGATAAAGTATCTGACCTAAAACAACAAGGATCTGATCAGAAATAATGTAAATGAAATATAAAGATAGAAAGAACAATATGATACCTGAATAAAGGTTCAGAATGATGGATGCAAATTGATTAGCTTATAAGTTATCGATGACTGATAACTGATCTTTAGATGCAGTAAGAGATAAGTGTCTATTTGATTAGAACAACAAATGTAATAGATGGAAACAAATAACATTAACATAAGGTCACATTGATAAAGAAGATAAAGATGAGATGGTACTTACTTCTCTTTCCAAAGATAAGGAAAGAGAAGTAAGTCGAATTGAGCATAAATCATTATAAATAGTGTGATTTGAAGTGAATGACATCATAGTTCTCCTTTCACTTGATGACGTCTTCTGGTTAATCTTTCTAGACATTTCACTTATCTATTTCTAAGTTATATGTAACTTTTTCTTATTTCTGTCGATTGGAATAATTCAACACCCCCCCTCAATCGACATAATTAAAACACCCCTATTCATTACATGCCTTAATTCCTATACGCTTTCTGAATTCATTAAAAGGTCCTGGATGAAGTGGCTTTGTTAATATATCCGAACAAATTCTCCCGTCGCGAAGGCTTCTGCGATGGATAGAGGAATTTAGTGAAATGACTATAACTATCGAATATAAGAAGGGTAGTATGAATATAGTACCTGATGCCCTCAGCCGATGAGCGGACTTGGAAGTCTTGATCTTAAATGAGAAAGCTGAGGGATTGGATGACCCGTCGGACTGGCCATTGTCGGTGCCTTACATTGCAACTCA
>NW_006768838.1:293233-298281 GCF_000204055.1 Melampsora larici-populina 98AG31 | reverse complement strand
GGTGTCGTATCTTTTCCGGCCTCACTTGTACATTGAGATAAGTACATGAGACTACCAACTCCACTTCTATAAGGTAAATTCAATAAGCTAAATGATCTTGCCTCGTCTGGTGTTGATTTTGTAAGTTTTGTACCGCCTGGAAATGGAGTCAAAGCCTGCTTAGTATCAATCATACCAAATCTTTCTAGTAATGACTTCGCCATGGCTTCTTGACCAAGTATGTAATGATGCGGACTTGCTCTGAATATTTGAATTCCCACTACACAAGTAGAAATACCCAAGTCTTCCATCGGCCAAAATCCACCAATTTCCTTCTTAAATTCATCAATGTTGTTGCCAGTAATTGCTAAATCGTCAACATGTAAATAAAATAAACAGACATCATGTGACCTTCTCCTGATGTATACACATTCGTCAGCAGGTGATTGTACAAATCCAGCCTTCAAGCATTTCGATTTGAAGTCATCATTCCACTCCCTCGCCGACTGCTTCAAACCGTAGAGAGCTTGTAGTAGTTCGGCAACTAGGTCTTGACCCTCTATAACAACTTCATAACCCTCAGGCTGTTCCATAAATATCTTATGTTTTAATCCGCTATTCAGAAACGCAGCAATTGCATCCATTGAGTGAATTGGTAAACCGTGATAAGTTGCAAAAGCTACAACCGTCCGAAATGAAGCTGGTTTTCCGGTTGGCGCAAATGTTTCGTCGTAATCCACTCCATGAGTCTGAGTATAGCCTTTCGCCACAATCCTAGCCTTGTGCTTATTTATTGAGCCATCTGGATTGAGTTTCACTTTGAAATGCCACTTACTTCCTACAACAGGCTGATCTGACGGTCTCGGTACTAAACGCCAAACATTTCTATCTTTCATGTTCTTAATCTCTTTATCACAAGCTTCTTTCCATTTGTCCTTGTCCGAACTTTTCATAGCTGATTTAAAGTTGTGTGGTTCCTGAACTAGTCTGACGATAGAACCTACGGCAAAAGCGTTTGGGAATGAATCATGTAAATCTGTAAATGCGCCATCATCATCCCAATAAGCGAAGCTTGCTGATGGATTATATCTCTCAACCGGTCTTCTGTCCCTTTCAGAACGGCGAGGTACAGTAAGATTTGGATCATTGGAAGTATGTGAATCAGGTTGAATCTCGGTAGGCTGAGTGATCAAAATTATATCTTCCTGGTGCATTCCTTCACCACCAGTCGATTGGACGTCGTCGTCTTGTTCCTCTTGTGAGGAGTCAAGTACGGAAGGATCCGATAGTTGTACATCTTCTTCTTCATCAATAGATAAGTGAGATATATCGAACATCTTGAGTTTCTTAAAAGGGAAGACGTTTTCTCTGAAGATGACATCATGTGAAATAACTATATTATTCGTGTCAAATATAAAGACCTCATAATTGATGTTGTGTTCGGTATGGCCAAGCAGAACCGCCTGTCTAGATACTTGTTGGAATTTCCCATGTCGGATTGCTTTTCTGATAAGGACGTAGCATAAACAACCGATGGGCTTAACATGGTTGATATCAGGTTGACGGCCATGCCAGACTTCAAAAGGGGTTTTATTATTGGATAAAGAAGAAGTAATGGTACGGTTCTTTAAGTATACAGCAGATTTAATAGCATAAAGCCAAAACTTGATAGGGAGATTTGCCTCTATCATCATCGCTCTTGCAGGCTCGGTAATTGTCCTATTTGACCTCTCAGCAACACCATTTTCCTCGGGTGTATATGTTGCCGTGGTCCTTAAATAAATACCAACTTCTTTACAGTAGGGCACCATTGTGTCATTAATGAACTCGTACCCATTGTCGAGAGTGATTGATTTGACTTTGGAATTGCATTGCCTCTCAACCAAAGAGATGTATTGACGTATCTTAGCAAATACAACATCAGCCGATTTGGTAGTAAGACCAACGACATGACAATATCTTGAATAATCGTCGGTAAATAGCATAAAATAGACACTGCCACAGGTTGCAGTAGTCCTGATGATACCGCTAAGGTCTAAGTGAACGTTTTCTAATAGATTTGAACTCCTAACATGAATATTGTTATGAGGAATACGATGGCCTTTGGCTAAATCACAAGAATTACAAGGAAAATGATCGGGAACCATAGAGGCATCACAGTTCAACCCTTTTATCACATCCTTTGATATCATCGTTTTCAAGTATCTTATATTTGGATGACCTAGACGGCGGTGGAGATTAAGGATAACATCGTTAGTCGAAGAAGTAATGACGCTGGCTTCAGAGGTGGGTGGATTAGTTGGAACCGGCCTCACATAGGATCGTAATAGCTTAGTACCATCATTTAGAACTCCTTCAAAAGCACGATGATTGCCTTTAACAATTACAAAAGAGTGATCTTCCTTCTTGATCATAAAATCATTGTTGAGCAAAATGGTTCCTCCGATCAAACTTCGTTTAAGATCGGGAATATAGAGACAATCATTCAGTTCAAATACGTAACCGTCAGGCCCCATGAATTTCACGTCACCACGACCGTGGATCTTAAGAGTAGCCTTTCCACCAGCCATGTCTAATGACTCGTTGTGATCTTGAATATCGATATAATTGAAGAATACATGTTTCTCTTTGAACATGTGATGGGATGCGGCTGTATCGATCAAGACTTCAGTGGCATCTGGTTTATCAGTTAATGATAACTTAGATAGCAATTGAGATGAAATATGACTAGCAGAAGCATTGAGTGAATTAAAAGCGTTCTCGAGTTGTTCGATGGTAGGTTCGTCTTGAAATACAGTTGCCGCAGCCGAAGGCCTTCCTAGATTTCTTGGTGGTTCACCGTTCCATTGACCCAACTTAACTCGTTGCTCAATCCATTCTTTCTGCAAATGTTCGTTGCCAGGTCGTTTAAAACAATTGGTTGGATCATGACCGATACCGGTGCATTTGGATTTAGTACACTTGACTTTGAACCTATTGCGAGATGTTGAGTTAGAAGCGAAATGAGCTTCTGCAGCTTGATGGATCACAGGTGATTGTTTCGGAACCGTGGAAACTCTAGTTAGCATAGACACAGCATCTAATCTCTTCCTTAATTCAGACACAACTTTGTCATAATCCTTGATGCCTGAAATAGCTATTTCTCTAGCGTCTTGAAAGTGACTATTGTTGAGTGACATTAATAGTTTTCGACCAAGATCCTCGTCAGACATTTGACCACCTGCAGTCTTATATTTTGTAACGCTATCTTGAAAAGTTTGGATGTGACTTAATAGAGGAGTGTTAGGTGCTTGGACAAGAAGATTTATAGACCTTTCTAATAATAATCGAATTTCTTCAGATCTGTTAGAATGATGGTTACAGATGGCCTTCCATAATTTCGAAGGTAAATCTTGAGTATCTGGTCCGTCATCATTATATACGGTAATCTTAGGTTCAAATCTAGCTCGATTGGTGTCGTCCATGTTATTCAACATCCAATACGTAAGGCATGATCGGCTGACTTCGTCGGTGAATTGCCTGTTTTCTAGTTTGATTTCGTCCGAGTTCAAGTAGTCAGATAGAAACAGAGATTTCAAACCTCCTCGAATAAAAGATGCCCATAATACATAATTATCATCAGTCAGAACCTTCTTAGATCTGCCTAATGACTGGCTCAAAAGCATTGCTTGTTGTTGGGGACTAGACTCATTTGAAATAATAGATGACGACATATTTGTATTGGGATTAATGTTAGATGAATTATTATTGGAAGAAGAATTAGGATTGGGATTAGATGAAAGATTAGAGTCAGATAAAGAAGCTGGGTTCGTATGAGATAGAGATGATTGATTAATTTCGAGTGAAGATGATGTAAGTAATTGTGATATGAGTGTTGCTGTTTGGTCTCCTTCGTCTTCTGAGTGTTCAGAAGGTGGAACTTGAGTTGTCGATTGTGAAAAGAAAGGATCTGATTCTTGACTCATTCGATTATAGGATCGAAGATAAAACTCTCGCTACCATAAGAATTTATTGGAGTCTTCGAACAGGGATCTAGTAGCATGCGCTAAAGCACAGATAAGTAACACTCGACAACAATCTCAATGATAAAGTATCTGACCTAGTAGCATGCGCTAAAGCACAGATAAGTAACACTCGACAACAATCTCAATGATAAAGTATCTGACCTGAATAAAGGTTCAGAATGATGGATGCAAATTGATTAGCTTATAAGTTATCGATGACTGATAACTGATCTTTAGATGCAGTAAGAGATAAGCGTTTCTCTTTCCAAAGATAATTCTATTCACCTAGTAGCATGCGCTAAAGCACAGATAAGTAACACTCGACAACAATCTCAATGATAAAGTATCTGACCTAAAACAACAATGATCTGATCAGAAATAATGTAAATGAAATATAAAGATAGAAAGAACAATATGATACCTGAATAAAGGTTCAGAATGATGGATGCAAATTGATTAGCTTATAAGTTATCGATGACTGATAACTGATCTTTAGATGCAGTAAGAGATAAGTGTCTATTTGATTAGAACAACAAATGTAATAGATGGAAACAAATAACATTAACATAAGGTCACATTGATAAAGAAGATAAAGATGAGATGGTACTTACTTCTCTTTCCAAAGATAAGGAAAGAGAAGTAAGTCGAATTGAGCATAAATCATTATAAATAGTGTGATTTGAAGTGAATGAAATCATAGTTCTCCTTTCACTTGATGACGTCTTCTGGTTAATCTTTCTAGACATTTCACTTATCTATTTCTAAGTTATATGTAACTTTTTCTTATTTCCGTCGATTGGAATAATTCAACACGGGAATTACTCGCCATTTTACACGCTTGGCGAAAATGGCGAAACTATGTGGAGGGAGCTATTGTCGATACCATAGTTCGAACTGATCACGCGTCTCTCACATATTTATCTAAACAAATTCTCCCGTCGCGAAGGCTTCTGCGATGGATAGAGGAATTTAGTGAAATGACTATAACTATCGAATATAAGAAGGGTAGTATGAATATAGTACCTGATGCCCTCAGCCGATGAGCGGACTTGGAAGTCTTGATCT
>NW_006768838.1:286270-290457 GCF_000204055.1 Melampsora larici-populina 98AG31 | reverse complement strand
TGATAGCAATAAGAAGCGTTTCGATTCCCCGCTTCGAATTCAACGCCAGCAGGAAAGTCGTACATCTGCTGTTGTTAGTTACCAGGTAGGTGACAAAGGAAGCTTCGAAATGAAGCTCGCACGAAGGGAGAGCCTTTGTGTAATGGTCCATTTGAAATTTTTGACCACCTAGGCAACAACGTATATTTGTTGTTAGATCATAAGACCTGCCCCTTCCCTCATCCGATTAGCGGGAATAGGTTGAAACCGGTCCATATTTGGGATGGTTCTTTAGGCGAGTCCTGGGCATTGCCTCCGAGGCTGTTGCAAGAAATCAACAGGGAAGATCTCAAACTCTCGAGAGAGATATTGTCCACGGCGAAGAAGATGTCACGGTCGCAAAAAGCGTCGACGTCAAGAATAAAGATTGTGGGAAGGTTTGCTACAGTATAGGAATACTGGGCTATTTTTAAAAGGGGGGATGTTGTAGCAGGGTACAGTAGGAACAGGTAGAATACAAGTATCGGACTTACGGAAACCTAAGTGCTAATCATAAGGATACACATGTACTTAACCCATCAATGATCACAATGGATCCGAACAAAGTGAAGTGACGGATCATAAGAAACGTAACGGATCACATTCATACCACAAGGAGTGACTGATCTTTATCACTCCTTGTCTATCCTTTTAAGCTTTGTGAACTAGACTTTGTATTCGTGATCATAAGAATTACGTGACTTGTAGCTACACATTTTCTATAAGAACCAAGGGTTCCTGCAGGAATATCAGGAACCCGGTCATCTTTTGTTAGAAGAATATTATCAATAAGAAGTTATCCTATCTTGCACAATCTACAAATCTTATAAAAAGATTCTTTACCTTATTTTCAACTCGAAGCCCGCTTTTATCTTCATCAGATATCAACTATTAGTTGCCTACAGATTCTATAAAAGCGCATACTTCCTGGAGAAGTTTTATCTTATTCCTCAAGTACTTAAACTCTTTTATCTTCAACCCTAAGCGAAAGGGTTAGACAACATAACGTGGGTTAAAGCATTGCCCCGTTACAGATACGATACTTCTATATGAGATGATCCGATACGATAACTCCCCCCTCTCACACCCACTCGATTCCGGTCCTCCTTTTATATCCACCTCCTCGCTCTCTATCAAACCTAACAAACCTATTGTGAGTTTCTCTTTTGTCTTTATCATTTCTAACTTCTAACCTCTTCGGGTTTCAAATTGAATTGTTGTTTACTTTCTTTTTTTCTTTCTTCGTTTATTTATTTGGTTTTAGATCGTTCCGATGCGGAACGACGTGGACCGATGCAGGGAACTTCCAATCCCTTTCCACCATCACCACTGCCTCGCCACTACCGTTTACTTCATCCTCCACACCCTCTTAACTCGGTCATCTCATCTCCATCGAGATCGATCGATCGATCGGTCTCGCCCAATCTGGTAGGTTTTTATTCTTCTTTGTTTCTTTTTCTTTCTTTGTTTCTTCTTTGTAGCCTTTCACCACGCTGACTACCTCTCTCGTTCGTTTTGATCTAGCCTATTTTAGTTTTAAACTGCCCAATCGATTGTTGTTGGCCATAAGGGTTCAGCCCACCCTAGTTTCTTCTTTTTTCTTTTAGTTTATTTAGTTTTAATTTGATTAAGTCAGTCCTTCTTGTAGCTAGGGCCTTGTCCCTTCTGGACTGGCTTGGAGTAATGAAAAATGAAAAAAAACCAAAAAAATGCGACTTTTGCCACCTTTTAGCTGAGTTTGAGAGTGCCCCCTTAGAGACTAAAAAATAAATAATGTTAAAAAGTTCTATATAAAGGTCTTCAAAAAGACTCGAGTAAATTTTATTTCCACAGCGTAACAATAAAAAAGTAACTCAATTTGAACCATTCAGCCAAAATTTCATTCATCTGATCATAGGTTAGCTACTCATACTCACTTTACCAATCACGATTTCATCCATTTCTTTTAATCTTCACAATTATGATCTTCCCTTCTGTAAATCATAAGGTTTCAAAAGAAGAAATTGACCCAATCACAATTGCAATCTGTCATGGAGGTTAACAGCATTTCAATGTGTCTTATGGCTTAAGTCCCAGCACTTGGACCAGAGACCTTTGGATTAGCATTACCAAGAAATATTTAAGGTGGAGGCAAAGTTTTAAGCCATTCATAATGCATTTTGCATCACAACATAATTTCTTACTGACTAGAAATCCTGCTTAATTGGGATTCTTCTAGGTAATCAATTACCCAACTTTGATTAATGTTTTGCAATCAATTGGGACACAATCTGAAATGGTTTAACATTTGATATATCCCCACTCTGAATTCAGATTGTGATCAGTACATTTGAAAGTACAAGTTTGACAAGATTTCCGCTGTCAGTTGAGAAAATTTATTCTCTTTTTTTGTTGTTTTACAATGAATGGACAAAATACCAATGATCATAAAATTTCAGATGCAACTTCTCCACCTGAAAAACCTGAATCATCCCAATTAGATATATGTTTGACAAATTCAAAGACTTCAGATTTGCAATCAAAAAAATCATTTCTGTTTATTTACGTCATAGATCAAATTGAGTCAGAATCTTCAAAAACCAATGACAACCATTGGTGAAGCATCTTGAACATTGATACTTTGAAATTTGGATTTATTGGTGGATTCTACAAGTTCTGTTCACTTCTGCTAATGAATGTCACACTACACCAAAGTACATCTTTTCTGTACGGTTTAGAAAAGTGTACATGTCATAGAAAACTACATCATTTTTATATGCTGCTTTGAAAGTATTGGAAATCAATCATGACCAATCTTTCTCCAGAGTACATGCATCAACAACACTATATGAGCTGTGCAAACATCTGGTGCAACAGTGTGCGTAGTTCAAACTGGGAAAATTAATTGGTGATATATTCATGCCTGCGTGATTCATTTTATGTGAATACTTGTATGTACATGTAGTGATGAAAGACTATTGAATAAGATCAATCTTGAAAACTTTAGATGAGAGCGCATAATTGTGACTTCAATGATCTACATCGCCTCAATTAATAAAAAGTGATAAAAGGGAATAAGTAACGAGTTGAATGAGTCCTTCCGGATGTTCTACGTTGTCATGCAGCATAATTCTGGTAACAGACATCTTTAGTTGATTGCTGAGCTGTTTATCATTGATTCAACTAATCACATTATTTTGCTGACAAACTATTCACAGTCACATGTATCATCTGACTACAGGGTCTATTTATGCACTACGTATTGGCCTTACATCAGAAAAAGCTGGTTCAGTGCTACTGTATTAGCTACACAAGATAGATTGTGTTATCTTTTATTTTACGTTTATCCACCAGACTATCTGAACACTCTATGTTGTCAACACCATGGTTTGTATTCTGATTGCATTTTGTACCACTCATATTATGGTCCAATGGCTTGTACGCGACTTTTATGCAAGTTTTTTACGTTCATCTTATCATTCTCAGTTCCAAAAATTTTGAAGAATGATAGCAATGATTGATATCTTTTCAGTGATGAAATTGTTTCTTTTTCATGTTACACTAGTCTAGTCTTGAAGATGTGTAGATGGGAAGAATTCCAAAATTAGTTGTACAGCCTATGAAATTGACCGTTAGGCTTCTTATACCTCAGGTAACACTACCAGCGAAGTTGTCTCATTCTAGATCGAGCAAAAATGTTTTCAACATTGATCTTATTCAATAGTCTTTCATCACTACATGTATATACAAGTATTCACGTGAAAGGAATCACGCAGGCATGAATATATCACCAATTAATTTTCCCAGTTTGAACTACACACACTGTTGCACCAGACGTTGCACAGCTCATATAGTGTTGTTGATGCATGTACTCTGGAGAAAGATTGGTCATGATTGATTTCCAATACTTTCAAAGCAGCATATAAAAATAATGTAGTTTTCTATGACATGTACACTTTTATAAACCGTACAGAAAAGATGTACTTTGGTGTAGTGTCAGGTTTGAAGCTGTACAGTCATGTGTACAAAGCTTGAGCCTTGGAAACAATTTCACACACCTTGCTCAAATTTGGTGGGCAAAAGTTTCCAACCTTTCCAAAATTGACTGCACTGCGTCCACCACACACGTTCTCGACGTCGAGAAGGGCAGAGACTCCTACTTTGTTTCAACTTTCTTCCAACTTTAGTTC
>NW_006768838.1:282284-286170 GCF_000204055.1 Melampsora larici-populina 98AG31 | reverse complement strand
ATGCTAGGAGCGACTGGTCAAGAGTTCATGAGCCTCAGGGATGATCCTCAGAGTCAGGAAGCAGCTTCATAGCTTCATAGCCACCTTTGTATAATGATTATCAATGAAAGGAAATCAAAAGTAGAAGAACAAAGACAGAAACAAGACCGCTTAAGATTTGAAATCAGGTTCACTGATCAACGGTCAACAGATTCTACTCAACAACTCTCCATGGAGATTGCAGATCGACTCTTGATTGCTTGACTCTCTCTCGATTCATCTTCTATGACTGATGACCCAATAATGACCACCAGCTATGCATCTCTTCCCAATCAAAGTCCATTTGACTATCCTTGATCTTGTTGGGTTAGGACAATCAAAGAAAGATCCAAAGTTTCGGCTTCCAAGTCATCTTTAACAGAAAGGCTCCAGCTCATTGACCGAGAAAAAAATCTGATCATTAGTTACACTGGTCTATTTTTGATAGCTGAATCAAATCTTGACCCCTGAAACTGCCTCTTTGGTTCGTATCTGACGATTTGGCCATGTATCACTGATTTATGTAGCAAGTAGTGTCTCCAAAATGTGAACTTCAAAAGACCCTTCCTCCAGTTCCACTCCGTCGGTAATGATACGATGGCACTCAAAACTTGTTTTTGTTATCAGCTTCCCAATTAATCGTGATATGTATTTCTTTGTCATCAATAGTAACTCCACTCATTGTCCCTTTAATAATTGCCCCACTCATATTCTTCATCTGGGACCCTCAGGCCTCAGGTCATTGAAGCCTAGCAATTGGATTGATAATCTTTTAGACTCAGAATGGATAGCCAGGGACCCCTCTCTGACCAAGAAAACTCCTTATTACTTTGATGAAACCACAGGAGATTCGATGAAAACAACTTGGTTGAATTTGGAAGAAAGCTTAGCCGAGATCTATGGTTGTTCAACTCGAGTTCTTCTTCCTAATCAACCATCTTATCACGCCACTCATGTGCGACCCTTAAGTCCAAAGAATTGGAGCCTGGGCGAGGGGCGGAAAAATTTAGTGCGGAAGTGGAAAGTGCGGAAGTCCATACAGATGTACAGACTGCTCTCAAAGAGCACCGTCCAAATTGGGAATGTGGTTGCGTTCAAACTCGTTTCATCCTCAGTACAGTCTAACCCGCGCTGTTGTATACCCGCGCATATGCATATCCAGCCAAAATGCATAGGTTTTGGTCTCCACCACGCTGGTGCGGGCCAAAACAAGATTTTAATTGCATATTGCATGATGCATAGGGTCAAAGCAAAAAAAATCATATCTTGGAAGCGGTATTGCATAGGTCAAACCCAGTGATGTGGCGGTGATACTGACAAAAAGCAACAGCAGTTGTGCTTTGGAATGATCAGCAAAGTGATATCACCCACCTCACACGATCTTCGGCTCCCTTAGATCAATTTGCATCTTTTTTCATCATGTCTGCTACTGAAAACAAGGAATTAGCTCACATAGAGGGCACTGGTACAGCTTCTGGTCTCAAATTGGACAACTCTTTGCAGAAGTATGCCGAGATGCTTGAGTCCGAGCTGTTTTTTGGTAACAAAAAACAAGTGGCAATAACTGATTTCTTCCAACGTGTGACTATATCTAACACTTGATTATCGATAGCCTTCAAAAATACTTCAATTTCTTTCTTTTTGTACATGTCGTACCAAATAAGCACAAGTCCTCAAAAGTTATTGTTTGTTGACTGTTTTTTGTAACACATTGTACTTGATAAAGCATGTTCTTGAAAACAATGGTTTTTGTTTCTTTCTGTACATATCGTACTAAATAGACAACAAATGTCCTCAAAATTAAACACTTTCTTACTGAAGTTTTCCCACCTTCACCCTCTCTTGTCCCATATGGGTGGGGTAATACAATAACCGTACTAATGCATAATTCTATGCAATACACCCCAAAATCTAAATGCATATTTTTATGCATTTTGGGGGTGTAGGTCAAAAAGCATAACCCGTCTAATTGCATAGGAAAGTGAGTCTCCCCAAATTATGCATTAGCGCGGGTTAGACTGTAGAACGATGAGCAATGAAAACAACAAAGAAAATGAGTACATACAAATGTTGAAGACAAGCTAAACAACATGAATCTGTGCAAAGAGATAAGGAACCAGAACATCTCGAAATCTCGATTCTTGACAAAGCAATCAATGTTTTTAAAAGATCTCATCTCTATTCTTGACGTCTATTTCAAGTTCTAATTTTTTGGTCAGAAATCAATTCAGACCCATATCGATCTCGTTCAAGATCCAACAGTCTATTTCGATTTTTTTGTATGTATCATCAAATAAAACTTCATTCTAATAAGCTTGTCAATCTCATTTGAATCAATGTCAGTGAAAGGATCAAAAATCAATATTGTTTAAATCAATCAGGCTCTTCCAAATCCTAATGTGATTCAGTTCATTCAAAATGTGTGGATATACTCGATTTGATTGTAATCGATTCTTCCAATCGATTAATATGTAAGACATACTTACAAGTCCTGATCAATAAGTAAGAGTGATAACAAGGTAATCATATAATCGATTTGAGTTTGATTATGATCAATTCTCCAATCGATTCTCCCAATCAATTATAATCACATAAGATAAACTTTTAAGATAATCACAATGATGAATTCAAGAGTTATAAGGACTGAGATCAATGATAGAATCGAAGCCCATTGAAAAAAACTACACTCATAAATTCAACATATCAACCTTGGATCAAATCAGTGAGTTGATACAACAACTATCATCTGGATTAGGTGGGGCAGGTACAAATCCACCAGTGTCATATGGATCAGAATATTCGCATCCTGTCATTAAAGGAATATCTTCATGGGAAGATTCGTGTGATGGTTCTGAGTGACGTGCAGTAGGAAATGATAAATGGTGTTCTTGAAATGGATTGGTACCGTGGGCCAAAGAAGCCTGTAGGCGAAGTGAGAAAGGATTTAATTAGTTCTTGGACATATAGAGAGATTCAATACGTCTTATAAGAGAATACAAGAAAAGGTATAGCATTACATAATGACTGGCTGGGTGCTGTGAAGACAGCTGAAGCACTTAAAGAGACACTCTATGAGATCGAATGACTTTGAGAGTTGGACCAGAATAAGGTGAATCAATAGTTGAATGATGATGAGTTGTAGTAGTAATAGGTGTTTGTTCAGCTTCTGAAGGTGCTAATGAGATGATGTTTACTTTATAATAGTTGCTATTGGTAAAAGTTAAGGTGGGTGAAGTACTTGAGCTAGGCTTGTTGTTCTGACTACCAGTTGAGCTGATATTACTAGAGTTGTGTTCATTGATGGTAGTTTTGGTAAATTTGTTGTATTCGGTCTGTAGATGAGAATGAAATCAAACGAGTCAAAAGAATGGGACCCAAGAGATGAGTCGTTCAGTAAGAAAATCAGGTGGTGAGTTGATGGCATCAACTCACCACCTGATTTTCTTAATTGGCGTGAAGTGATGAAGCGTGCCTTGATTGTCGTTCTTTTTTTTTTTTGAGGCAATGTTACAACCAAACATTCATCATCAATTGACCGTTTTTGAAGTATGAGTTTGCGTTGTGATCCCTCTTGGAGATGAGCCTGAATGCTGTGTGTCCGTGCTTGCCAACAACCTTCCTGAAGGTAACTTGATTTTATGTTGACCAGCCATCTTTGGACAAGAATCTTTTTACGGGAGCCAATTATTGTGTGGGGGTTCTCTCATGTAACCATTTCTTTCCTTGCAGGTATGCGCCACTCCGCCTTCGCGGCGCTCGCTCTTATCGTCTCTTAAGTGCTGATTGTAAGAAAAACCTTCCATCGAGGCCCTTGTTTGTAGTTGGGCAAGAATCCCTCTGGAGCTGTTCTGGACCGGACTTCGAAGGT
>NW_006768838.1:159912-282184 GCF_000204055.1 Melampsora larici-populina 98AG31 | reverse complement strand
CATACATCAGAAAAAGCTGGTTCAGTGCTACTGTATTAGCTACACAAGATAGATTGTGTTATCTTTTATTCTACGTTTATCCACCAGACTATCTGAACACTCTATGTTGTCAACACCACGGTTTGTATTCTGATTGCATTTTGTCCCACTCATATTATGGTCCAATGGCTTGTACGCGACTTTTATGCAAGTTTTTTACGTTCATCTTATCATTCTCAGTTCCAAAAATTTCGAAGAATGATAGCAATGATTGATATCTTTTCAGTGATGGAATTGTTTCTTTTTCATGTTACACTAGTCTAGTCTTGAAGATGTGTAGATGGAACGAATTCCAAAATTAGTTGTACAGCCTATGAAATTGACCATTAGGCTTCTTATACCTCAGGTAACACTACCAGCAAAGTTGTCTCATTCTAGATCGAGCAAAAATGTTTTCAAAATTGATCTTATTCAATAGTCTTTCATAACTACATGTATATACAAGTATTCACGTGAAAGGAATCACGCAGGCATGAATATATCACCAATTAATTTTCCCAGTTTGAACTACACACACTGTTGCACCAGACGTTGCACAGCTCATATAGTGTTGTTGATGCATGTACTCTGGAGAAAGATTGGTCATGATTGATTTCCAATACTTTCAAAGCAGCATATAAAAATAATGTAGTTTTCTATGACATGTACACTTTTCTAAACCGTACAGAAAAGATGTACTTTGGTGTAGTGTCAGGTTTGAAGCTGTACAGTCATGTGTACAAAGCTTGGAAAGAATTTCACACAAATTTGCTCAAATTTGGTGGGCAAAAGTTTCCAACCTTTCCAAAATTGACTGCAGATTAGAATTGGAATGTGGTTCTTTGAGTATTTCAATTCATTATATCATCTGACCCTCTTCATTCCCTACTCGGATTGATCTATCTTAATTTTTTGTCAAAAATACAAAGGATGAAAGACCAATTCTTGGAATCAAAACCAGAAGCCATCATGTATCCTCATCAAAGGAGGTATAAAATGATGGCTCTTCAGGCATCCCTTTATCATTGGAAGGATGTGGAGGGGAAACAATCTCAGCAAACTACAAAAGCCCTTGGGATGTTCAACTGTGAGTGCTGTGAGCAATATACTGAACCAGGAGGCATCTCTTGATACTATTAGAGATGATTGGTTCTCACTCAATTCCCAAAGCCAATAATAACCTTCTATATTGCTTGAAGCACTTGTTGCAATGACTAATTTCCGGAGGTAGATCAATATATGGCACAATACTGGTTGTGCAATCACATATCACCAAAGTGGTCCCTGAGTCCTTGTGACCTGTGTTACACAAAGTTTGATTTATCCACACAAGATGCATGCCATAATGCTTGAGCAAGTCTCATTTTGCCCAGTGATCAACTCATACTTGCTTTTCTTTTGACTGAATGTGTTGAGTTTGGTTTGACAACAGCGGCGCCCGCCGCTAGAATGCTAGTGAAACTGAAAACCTCGGCGGAAAGCTCTTGCACCATGATCGCCGGAAAATCAAGTCACGTATTTCCACGACTTCATTTGGCAGATCTTTCAGCCTCAGGGATTGATGAAGAAGTCCAAACGTGGTGCCATTATTTGCAGTCTCATATTGTCTTTCACATCTGATAAAAATCTCGGTTTTCCCGTGCATGTCATGGAGCCAATTGGTCGACTCAAGTTATCTATTCTGTGTGTATTGAACACAAAAGGCCTGGAAGACCTGCTATAAAACTCAATTGACTTGATCCTCCAATTGTATCTTCCCTCATCGTATCTTCCCTCATCATATCTTCCCTTATCATGTCTCAATTCATCGAAAGTCTGATCATCAACTTTGTTACCCACTTAAATCCAGCCACCAACCCATATCTGACAACAGCTGATTATCTTGAAACACTCATTCTGGTACGTCTTGATACCGTGAACCTATTTTCCTTGTTGAACGTCTGAAATTTGACACAACAGATCTTCTTTGATATGAATATTCCTTACTGCATGTATAGCCATGTCCTCTGCCCTCTTGGTCGCGTTACATTCAACCTGTTATTGTGGTACAGCTTATAATGTGAGGATTTCATCTTTTTGTTAAAACCGACTAATCCGAGATGACTCTCGATACCATCGTTGACAATACTTACACCATTCAATCAACATGGCATCAAGAATGTTTATGCAATCATCTTACATTCTCTATATTCGCTCGAAGACCAAGAAACCGTATCACATTGGCTTGAATGGAAGTAAGTGGCTTCCAACTTGATATTTTTTCTATTTCGATTTCTTGGGAATAATAACACATCATCTCCTGGAGTGGGTTTGATATCACTTGATCGCGCAAACCATTGCGGGTTGTGTTACCTGCTTTATAGTATACGTAAGACTACTACTGCGTTCTCGACCTTGAGAGGATGATCTAACATATCCACCATACCAAATATATAGTCGCAATGACCGAAATCATCTTTGAGCAGCTTGCACAATCTGGCCATCTAGACCAGGGATACTCAAATTTTATACTTGGGATCAAATTTACGTTTACAGCTGCATGCAACAGGTGAGCCTTTGCGAGCTACTAAGCCATTTTTCCCAAAGCTGACTTGATCGGTTTTGTAGCGGTGAGTTTATTCAATTTCGTCCAAGTCTTTGAAGAATTATTCATGAGTTTTCAACCGGACGTCACTCAGTGATACTCTGGCTCTGTATTTGCCATTGTGCATTAGTCAAACAGAAAGCTGCTACGTCACACATGACTCCAGTGGGAAAATTGCTTCCAACCGCTGTTGTATGGGCGCTGAATATATTCTTGGTGGCGATAGTTGTTGCACCCTTTGGTCAGCTTTTGCCTTCAATCAAAAGTTCAAAGATATACACTCTAAAATTTTTGTCACATCTTAGTCGCACTTTCATTCACGTTCATTAAACTCACTATTGAATATAACCAAATCAGACAATTCGGGATGTCCTTAATCCAAGGTCTTCGGAATTCGGCCTCTGAATGCTCGGTAGGTAAATGTGGTGTAGCCCAGGTAGTCACGCAGGTGATTCCACTCATACGGGAAAGGTCTCATATTGTCAGTTTTTTCTGAAAATAGTCAGAAAAGTCAGAAAATGAAACTTTACTACCTTGATTAGGATCTCTTGGTATATTACACTGGAATGGGTGTGGATTGCTATATATTCATTGATGGATTCCTTTTTTTGGTATGTTCCTCAATTGTACATGAAAATTCTCAATCTGAAATTATGTGTTTCAATTTATTACAGATTTACATTCCATTCCTCTTCGTACTGCTCCAAAGCTTTACTGATAAAAGAGGACTGGAGTCTTCAACAATAAAGACGCAAAAAGCAGTGACTGTGAACACCTTTTTAGAACTTGCAATTACATTCCTAAGTATACTTGTAGCCGTATATGCAGTAAGCAATAACCTTGAATTTATATGTGTTTGATGAAAGTTGATGATATGGAATTCTGTGTTTGATCTTACGTTTCTTTACATTTTTTTCACAAGAAAACTTTGCTACAAAATGGTCGCTTTATCCTAGATCCGTACTTTTGGCTTCTCGTTCGTGTCGTAAGTTTTTTTTTCGCCAAGGTCTGCCTTTGTTTCATTCTCTAATGCCTCGTTGCAATTCATTAGGGTAAAAATGCTGTCATCTCAAGTTTTGGAAACATGTTAGTAAATCAACATTTTTGATTCCAAAAGACAAACAATTGAAGTGATCAGCTTCGGAAGTGCTCTGTTCTTGATTTTATACAGTCTCCGGAGGGCGGATGTATCTCCTATATCACACATGCAAGTACTGAGTCTGATAAAAACACCACAGGATAACACACACGTTCATAAACCCCACCAACAAGCGTGAATCGGTCCTATTGCACTTATCTGGATTTGCCCTTTCTCAGCTGTGAAATTGTTGTATTGCTTTGGCTTCTCAGCTCTTCTGACACTTGAATTGACATTATCTCTTCCATGCAATATATATTTAAGCTAGCTTGATTCTACTTTGTCTGTCTCTTTTTCTCCTGCATGCCAATGTTGAAGTAAAGCGTGTTTTTCGTTCATTTTATTTACGCAGATTACATTTCAAAACCACGACACTTCGCTAATATTTTAATTCAACTTACATTTCAATTATTATGTTATCGCTATGTGTATGATTTTAGTAAAACTGTTTGAAACCATTCCAAACCTAGGTATTTTTACAATGTATCAGTTATATACCTGGAAGAGCAGCAAATTTGATAATCTTCTTTCTTCATCCAAGTCATTCACTTCTCTCCTTGGATGAATGTAATTGGCTATCATGGAATTGTGCATTTGTAGATTTTAGGTTCACGTTCGGAATTTAATCCATCCCTACTCTGACAGACAGGTGTAGAACTTTGTTTGCAAGTCCTAGCAAAGGTATAACCTGAGGCATAGTTCTATGAACTGATTTTGACATTTACGGACCGGCATGAATCCATAACTCAAGAGTCTGGGTTGTTCACCATGATAGTTTGAGATTCAAGTATTGGAAGAATTCCTAAACCTCTCCACCGACAACCAAAACAAAAAATATCCAACTAACCAATTTTCAAAGTTTTAGGGAAGGTTCAAAGTTAGAAAGAATTTTTCCAAAGACAATGACTTCTTTCAACAATGACAGGAAGACTGTACAAGACAAAGTAAAAGTGGCCGCAGTAAAAATCAACATGAAGGTACAAGAGACAGGTACTAGTAATGTGAATACAAGAAGTCATTCAACGACTAGGGCACCAAAGGCTCCTACACTGTGCCTATTGAGAGAGCCCCCAAAACCAGGGGCCCAATGATTTGCAAGTTTTTTTTTGTTTGAGTTTTTTTCTGGTATGTTTCCAACTGATCAAAAAGGCTTGGATGCCTACCCAACTTAACCACAGCAACTTGACCCTTGCTAGGACTGTGCCAGTGCTTATACAGATCAGTACTCAGAAGTGGTTTGAATACTGTTCCACCTCAGCATCCCTTAGTGTAGTCCCTGAGACAAATAGAGATCTTTATGTCTTTATTGCCGCAACAAAACACAAAAATAGAAATCAACAACTAAAACAAGATCAACACTAATAGATACTTGATGAAAGAATTCAATCAGGAGTAAGGAGATTCCTACTATGCCTTATACAATAGTTAGGTCACCGACTCCTCCTGGAATCAATCACTATCAACAATACTTGTGTCGTGGAGATCTATTTAATTGTTTTAAGTATATAGATTATTAAATTGAGATGTTTTATAACAAAGAAACTGAGACCAATTTGAATTAATCATGTAAAATGATTGTTAGAAAATAAAATTCAGCACCTGAACACTTAAGTCTTTACCCTATACCATAGGGTCATACAGAGTACCCTGTGACCCAATGGGGTTCCTAGGAATACTGTGAGATGAAGTTGAATCTTGAGAAGCATCTTTGAGATCTCAAATTTTCTCTAAGTCCCTTTTTTTATAAGGGAGCTCTTCCAGCCACACTCATCTATCATACACGCACCTCACCACCCTTCCCATATACTTCACCTACATATCACACCTCCACCACCCTGTTGCCACGCTCCACCTACTTCTTGGGAGAGTTGCCGTATCAGTCTTCCTCTGAGACTACCTGAGAGGATCCCTGAGACATACAGGGATAGTATAATTTTTCTCAGGTGGCACTTGCTTTCCAAGAGGGGCGTTTCTTGTTATTCTCTGACCTTCTCGGACCCACACAAGTCTGTACAAACATCTTTTGTGCAATCGATGCATCCAAGAAATCTGCTCTGGATTGCTCCAAATGAGCAATGGATCCATGTCTATCCATGTCTATGTAGGTACATGTATAGATAACCTTGATTGATGAGGGCCACTTGTTAGATCTACTACGGTCCAATGATTGGATGCCTAGTCGGCCGTTCAGAAATCATAACACGATTATCCTGGTTTTCAACAATACTAATACTAGAAGATGAATCAGTTAAATTCATCAGTTTTGATTGGAACAGAATTTGAAGTGAATGTTGCAAAACACCTACAGCCATTGTAAAAACTATCGGCAGATTTTTCAGAAAATGTGTCGTCAGCGGATTTAACTCTGGAAGTCAAAAACTTGATTGTTTTCGACTTTCAGAGTTAACTGTATTGTCCATCTCTTGGATTCAACAAAAAGTTTGGCCCTTCCTCCTCTGATCCTCATACATACCTCTCCCTTCTCTCTCCCTTCTCTCTGTCTTCCGGCTATTTGTCTTCCTCTTCCATTCCAATTTCTAATGGCCGGAAAGAGCCTTCTCCAACGAGTTCTCTCAATGACATCATTCACTGATAATGTGTTGTATTTCCCCTACTTTCAATTGTTATATCCTTCACCTACCTCCTTTATCAACTTGTCCCCTTCTTTTGTACTTATTCCCATCGAATCCTTATTCACCATTCACATCTTATTCAACAAATCAATTTTCACAATCCATACATTATCTACTGTATCAATAATTTCATTTTCTCCTCTGTTTTACCTGTCGCAAATCTATTATACGCCTTCTGTTCCAATCTACTTTTCTCCTCAGTTCTACCCAATACAGATCTGTCGTACGTCTTCTCTTCCATGTTGGTTGAATTCATCGTCTCTCAATGGATTCAGCACTTATCTTATTAATGCTTCTCTTTGACAGTTTCACAAATGTCTAATCCTTCCGCAATCACTCCGGCTGCGACTCCCGTGACTGGCTACATGAACAGTTGTGAGCTACTTTTCATCTGTGCATTTTTTGCATTCTTCAACTAATGCTTGATCACTTTCAGTGTTTGAAGAATCAGAGGACCGGGTCGGAGACAAGCAACGATCAACCTGCCTCAAGCAAGCCCCCTTATTGCGTGTGGGCACTGCGGCTCGTGATGCTTTTGATCAGAATAACCTGATGACATTCAAGGTCCGATTCAAAATTTATACCGATACGGAGGTCAACATCAATGCTCCGAATCAGAGCACCCCCAAAGTTGGGGCTAGTAAGAAGGTACCGGAGTCTTCTAAACTTAATCTGATTGATTCTAAAGCAATCAACGCTGGCTACCTCAAAACAAAAATTTGCGTGTTTGGAAAAAGTTTGAATGAGTTCAAGGAACTTGTGGCTGGAGCTTGTGAAAAGTACGAGGCTGGTATGAAAAATGTAATTCTCAATAGTCATTTCTTGCCTGACCTAAAGTGGAAAGCCACCATTGGGCGGATCAAGTCAGTTCTCACCAATTTTGATCAATGGCAAAATTTGGTCGACGCTCTTGAGAAGTCTACCAAGAAAATGTGTACTATTTTGATTGAAAATGAGAATGTGCAAGTTAAAGCAAAAGATAAGGCAAGTTTGTTCTGTTCAATTTTGTTTTTATATTTTTCATCTTTCTTCAATTCTTTCTAACATGATTGCATTGAACAGGCATCCGCGACTAAGAAGCTGATTGCGACAACTAACGGAGGCGGAACCTAAGTTCAAGAAACCGAGGTGAGCATATCCCCTAACTTCATATATTATTTATCAATTTTTCTATTTTCTATGATCCTACACAGGAATCGAAGAAAGAAAGAGAGTTAGCTACTTTTGCTAACTCAATTTTTAGCAAACACACACTTGAAAAGTCCAACGGTGGACCTGGTAAGATATTGACTACGCCTTGGGATCCGACCTTCCAATATTGATTGACTTACCCGGCGGCCTGGATTTGGGCAAACGGGGTTGTAAGTGAACATTTAACCATCTTCACTATGTAGGTTTTATGGAAACAACTGACCACTTCACCTTCTTATAGGCGGCCAACATTGCAACCACGGAAATCCCTCCGAATACTTTGGAATTCCGGTATGAGATCAATAAGAGCCGGTGGTTCCACCCTGACATGGGTGTGGATCACCGGGTTGAACTTTGTTTGCAAGGGAAGCCTTGAAAATCACATGGATTGTCTCAAAAGACCCACTCAAACCTCAATATTCAGGCTGGTGGGTCTGGATTGAAGAACAATCCTCCGAACCACCAAAACGACCCTTTTTCCCATGCCAGCTCCCAGCCCAATATCAAGCCTGACTTGGTGAAGATAGGTGGCAAACGTGACCTCTCCGGGCCAAGCGAGATGATTGACATCAAGCCGGACTTGAAGAAGTTGAAGGTAGAACAACGTAAGCGAGGTGTCATGGTACGTTTGCTTGGATATAATCAGTTACTGACATGATTTTTTCAATTGCTCCTGCTCCAGAACCCAAAACTTCTATCAATGAACCAATTTATGTTTCAAGCGATCATAAAAGCGACTGGGTAAGCAATAGTGTCAGTAGTAGTATCAAGTTTGAACGCCCGTCCACATCTCATTCGGTCGAATTCAAACTGTTTCTGGCCGACTGCAACATTGCATTTGACAATGAACAAACTCGAACTCTTCTTAGAGAGGCCGGCATCCTTTCCTGGACTGACCTGATTCCCAGTGTTCAACTCACTGAGGCAAGTCTAACCTCCAAAGGGATTGACCGTCAAATTGCCCACCGCATTTTGACCAAAGCGCAAGCTCGTTACAAATGTAAGAAACTTTGACCACTTCCCAAAAACAACGCTTGGAACTGATCACTTATCTCTTTTTGGTTAATTTGTATCTTAGAATTTACTTATTAACCCACCGTGCCCACATCTTTGGCCTCAAGTTCATTATTTGGGCAATATCTTATCATTAATTTAGTATATTAGTTTTATTATCTTCACATATCTCAATATTATTGACGTATGATTAAATATATATGTATTGTTTATCCTATTAGCAAATGATACATCAGCTCATTATTATAATGAACCCTGCTCACAATCTGGTCAGTGGCTATAAATCAAATTAGTTTTCCAGCTTATTACAAACAGAATTGCAAATTATCATCAGATATTTTTTATCTTATTCAGAATTTATTTATCTCAACCTGAATTTATTTGGTGTTGTGTTTGATTATTATTATATCTTGTTGTATAGTTATTTCAAAATGGTCACTTGGTGTGTTTTTCCAACCAATTTGATGGTGTTATTGTCCTGGTTGAATCATTCTATACATTCTTATCAAAGTTAGTTCTTGAACAGAGATATCCTTTCTCAGTCAGTCGCTTGAGTATACTTCCTTGTAGTGTTTGAAAATCTAGTTCCTCTTGTGTGTTTGATAACCCATGAAATATATTATTATCCTTGGTTCAGCGTGTAAAAAATTTGATTGAACTGTAATCCTCAACTGATGTTATGGATTGTGAAAAACAAAAAGAAATTTGAGAGACTGTCTACTTGACCAAATCAAAAGAATACCCAAAGAGTCGTAATACCTAAAGCAGATGTAAAGTCATTCAATGACTTTAAATTTTTTTGAATGACTCTATATAGGTTTGAAGATTGTGCCTTCATTGGTTTTTTGGCCCTTTAGTGCGAAATAACTCATGCCAGTTTTAAGCCGTCATTATTATTCACAGAAGCACGAGAATTTGGAAGTCTAAGCAAAGAGCAAGTCATGACTTGAAAAAATGATTTTGATTTCTAGACTCTCAATAGTTAGCTATAGCAGTCAATATCTGTGTACAAACAGGAATAATATCTGATCATAGAAATATATTTTCAATACTATGAACTAGTGAATACCACTGATAAATTGTGATTGATACCAAGAATAAATGGAGATACCATGAAAAATAACAATTTCAAATATATCGACAACTTTTGAATAGCTTGGTGCAAAGTGATTCAGTGAACAAAGTCAAACACATCAAATAAATTGATACTTCCTCTCCCGCCACATTGACTGCCCGGTGAAGGGCTCAGCTTCTTTTCAAACGTGACTTCAGGGGTGAAAAGCCTAACTCAATAGGGTTGTAATCAGGTGAATATGCTGGAAGATAGAGTACCCGGATTCCACGTGCTTCACAAAGTGCCTCAATATTTCCTCCGTGATGGATAGGCGCATTATCCATCACGAGGACCAAATTCCTAGCTGCCCAAGGATTCATAGCTGGCAACTATGTAATGTATCAATCCATATGTCAGTTGTGAATACCAAACAATAAGAAAGAAGATGACTTACTAATTGGTCTTCTAAGTAAGCCTCAAAGTCGATTCTTGAGTATCCACCAGGCTGGATAGCCAAGGCTACAAGTCCTCCTAAAGAGATGGCTGGTAAAACAGACCATCTCTGGGATCGAGTTGCCCTCTCTAGTCACACAGTTCTTTCGCCACGAGGCGCACGTGCGTAATCATGATAAAGATGACGTTTATTGACAGCAGTTTTGTCTGTATGAATAACAATAAGAACAACAATAAATCAGCTGATTTCGGTCAAAGGAAGAAAAGAATCTTGTATCTCACCGGTGAATACCAGACAAAAAGGATCAATTCCAAATATATTGCCAATATAAGCACCTCGCGCCTCCTCCGATTGATTAGGATGGACAGTGCAAGATTTCTTTCTTGTCCATCCAAGTTTCAAGTGTACTTCATTTGAAAGAGTCTTGAGAGAAACAATAAATCCAAACCGGTTGGAGATCCTCTCCTGAAGCTTGTCTAGAAATAAGGTAGGATCATGTTGAAGCAAGTCAATGATGAAGTTGTGTTGAGCTTGGCCTAAAATGGGGCGAGTGTCTGGAATCATGTGGTCATCGGGATTTGTGATCACCGTGCGGGTAGTTTGGTACAAGTCGAACCATCGGCAAATGGAGGTGAGGGAAACATCCACGCCAAGGGTCAATACAATATCGTGGAACCTCATGCCATGCATGACCATCCAAACCACGACCAACTTGATCTTGGTCGGATAGGTGTTGATGGGCATCTGTAGAAAGAACGATGTCAGTACAGTAGTGAGGAAACAGAAAAAAAAAGAAAAAACGAAAAGGAATCACAATGAAGTGAGCCAGTGAGTGCGAATGATGTGACAGTTTGTTTGATCCGAGTGAAAGGAGTCTTGGATCGATAGACTGCTTGGATGAGGTTGTAGACTCCGGATGAGACGGAAAGAAGTGGACAGAAGGTCAACAAGGAATTGAAGTGGATGGAAACCAAAACCGGTAAAGAAGGAAATCAGTTCACAACCATTAACCGGCTTTCGGTATGGTACAGCGGGGTGTAATGGCATTATAGGGAGAGAGGAAATTAAACTTAGGTGTAAGATGGGTAAAGGGTACTACAGTATAGTTTTACATCTCGAAAGCCAATTTTCAAGTTTTTGCCCTTTTCATTAAATCCGGCGACGACACATTTTCTGAAAAATCTGCCAATCGTTCTTACATTGGCTGTATACGATTTGATTCTGTAAAGCCTTAAGTCAGATCTAACTGGGTGTGCATCATAGAAGGTGATAGCTTTGATTTGGGTTGGTTATCAAACCTGCGTATTTGATAGGATCGATTGTCAGCTAAGAGATCGAAACAATCCAGAGAACGACGTGGCTCACTGGATAGCTATTACAATACCCTCATTGGTGTAGGTACGCTTGAAGCAATCTACAATACTGACATAAGGCTGATCAACACGACAGACTTTTTTAATCATCTTCATATTGAAGTTTGATTTCATTTTTGCAAGTTATTGATATTTGAAATCAAATTGAAATCAAGTTTTGCTTACCAACAGATCCATGTTTCTTTTTACGAGTATAACCTTCTTATAAGATCTCCATCACAGATTGAAATAAAAACCAAGTAGGAATCTCTTTGCCAATTTGCAATAATTTCCTAAGTCCGGAATTCCCTCTGTTCCAGAGCGAGCCATTGGAATGGATTTCTAATCCACTGTACGTATGAACTATACAGTGCTACAAGCCGCCACCAACTTGTGTGGTAAGTATACAACAAGCCACATCACTTTTCCAAATTTTGGATAGTCTCAGAGCAAGATAGTCTCAGAGGAAGACCAATACGGTCACACTCCCTACTTCTCACAGGTCCACCACCCCACATATCTGAACACACCTACTGAGGACAAATCCACACCTCCGCACAAAATTCCACTCTGTCAGTCAAAAATCCACCATGCTTTGCTTTCCTTTCCTCATCCACAACACCCCTTGATCCTATACCCACCAACCTTTACCAATCACCATACATGTGTCACACATGATACATACCTACACCCAACAATCACAACTACACCCCCAAAGCGAAAGTACCAAGTCACACCTTAACCCTATGTAATTAGGTGACTGACCTTTGATTGTGACCTCAACTTGACCACTTTTTGATTTTGACAGACCCTTCTGGCACTGATTCGACTTGGCAGATGGTATGGCACAACCAGGACCTTCAACTTGATCTAGTCACTCTTTATCCTGTTACTGAAAGGATACTGGAGAACCTTGGGATCCAGTTCTCATTGTTATATTAAATTATAAATTGAAACCTCTTCTTTAAGAGTCAACTGACTGTAGTCTGCCAGGATTTGTCCCAGCAGACTCTTAGTTGTTAACCTTCCACCCTATCTTCCCCTTTCTCATTATCCTCTTCTCCCTTGTACCTAGTTTAACAATTGAAATATAATAATCATTATTATACTTCATACTGTCCAGGGTGCATTTGCAGGATTTCACTGCCCTGGGGCTTGAGGTGGATCTGATGGGGAGAAAAAATCGAGATGAGTCATATTTGAGAAGCTTAGTGTAAGTGAGTCAGTGAGAGAGCCCAATAATCTGAGTTTGATGTTGATGATAGTGGTGATTGGGGGTGAGTTTGGTGAAAGTGACCAGACAAAGGCCCTTTATTGGTTTCCTCATGGGTCGGCCCCCTATATTGTGCGCGGGCGAAGGTCGTGTGCGGCCCATGCTGCGTGTGACGTTGCTAGCGACACGCCCTGCGGCTACGCAGGATAATTAAGCTAAGCACTTAAGCATCTGACAAAAGTTTTAATTTTTAGGATTTCAGATTGAGGTTGACCATTTGACCATTTGACCAATTTCAATTTTGCAACTTTGACGAACGATCGATTCATCCAGAACTCAAAATATGTCAAGAGTTGGTAAGTCATCTATCACTCAACTACTTCATCTTCACCCAAATAGCTGAACCAATACCGTCGTTTTAGAGAAAGGTGGTCGTTCCTTTCGACCGGTATTAAAAGGAGTCAGGAAACCTCCCACTCAAGCAAATACAACTCCAAATGTTTCTCAACCCGTCTCTTCACATCCGATTTCAACACCCACAACTCACGTTACATCTACTCTCTCTGCACCAAATAAATCGGCGCCAGATTCATCATGTCCTCCCAGTCAAACCGCTGGCCCTAACTCTACTCCCCTCGGTTCCGCTCCGTCATCCTCCACATCTCGCATTACATCTCAAAACGACCCTCCATCAAACAAGACCCCCTCAAGACCGCCAGAGGTGGCATCTCCCATTCATGCCCCATCAAGCTCCAATACGTCGAGCTCTCGGACGATTCCATCTCAAAATACCCTTCGATCAATTGAAAATATCCCAAACTCACACGGAAGCCCACCTACGAATCGAACGATCAGGGCCAGCTCAGTGATGAGTAACATCAGTACTACTTCTACGCAATCAGGTCTCACTGCCGCCGAAAAAATGAAACTCAAAGCTCAAGCTGCCAAAGCAGCTCGAGCAGAACATAAGCTTCGAAATCCCACTCCACCACCTTCTCGTCGATCTTCTGTTGCCCCACGATCTTCAGTCCCTCCAGAACCGTCCATCCCGGTTCTTACAGCCGCAAATGCTGCATCAGTTTCTGCAACAGCCACACCAAATTCTAGCCTTTCTTCCTCAGCGGGACCGACGATGGCTTCCGGTCCCAGTCTCATGACTGGGACTGATGGATCATCTCGAGTAGTGGAGGCGATTTCCCAGTCTGTTGAGGATGCCTCGCGACTAGATGATATTCCGGTCCCTTCTCAACCACTCACTGGCGCTCTAGACGCATCAACAGCCGAAACAGCGAAGAAAGATTCGAAACGACAAACTTCCACCACCAAATCGACTAAAAAAGTGCCCACTGTTAAAAAACCCAGAAGAAAAGCTGCACCAAATCCTACTCCAATCGAAAATGCCGATGCTGATGAAGAAGAAGACATTTCACCGAGACTCAAACGTAAACGCCATCTATCCGCACTAAGAGCGGCAAAGGGCAAGGGCAGGACGTCGGCTACGCCTGATTTAATGGTGACCCCAGTCAATGATACTAATCATGAGGAAAACGCGCCTGGCACCAAGAAGCTTTTCAATGATAGCTCTGGAAGTGAAGACGATGGTGATAATTACGAACAAAGTGATGATGATGAAAGTGAGTCAGAAACCGAGAAAGTCAAACCGAAACCGAAAAAACGGTCAGCTTCAAAATCAAAACCAAAACCAAAACCAAGGAAGAAAGCAAAGAAAGTTGATGTTGACGAAGATGAAGACGAAGCATTTGATACACCTATCGATCCTAGTAAGGTGAAGATGGATTTCCTTTGTGCACCTCAATTGAGCAAAGGCAGAGGATGTGAGACTTTACAGAACCGTATGAAATTGGTTATCGAACGTAGGGATCGTGAGAAGATGGAGAGGATGGCGAAAAGAGAAGAAGAGAAAAGGAAAAGGCGTACGCCTGCTCCTAGGAGGGAGACTAGACCTGCTGAAGAGGATGAGGAAGAAGAAGAAGAAGAGGACGTCGTGCAAGAGGAGGACGCGGAAACAGAAGCAGCAAATGCAGCTGCTCAGGCGAAGAAATCACTGGCAGAGACTTATGGACTCGAAGACCTCGATTCAGATGACGATATGGATAACTTTGAAGAAGTCACGTTTGATGAATTCCAAACTACGAGCAAGAAAACGAAATCAACTCCGAAAGCAGCTGTGCCTCAAGTACTACCTGATATCGAAGAAGAGGAAGAAGAGGTGGTAGAGGAAGATTATGTACCCGAGCCAACCCAATACGCACCTCAATTGAGAGTTGTTGATGGACAGATTGTGCTCGATCAAGATTCGTTACAGGTTGAGAGACAAGATCAGGTAAGTCGAGACCTACTGGTTTTGGAACAGAAGAAGATTGATTGACTGATGACCGTTTCCTTGAGTTTAGAATGATCGATTGGATGAAATGGAGATTGTCGAAGAACATGACTCGACTCGACTTGTCAATTCCCTTACCTGGAGTAAAAAGATTCGCGGAGAAAGGTGGAGTGCAGAGGAGACTGCATTATTCTTCGACGTAAGTTTTTCTCTCGGCATCTATGTTTCCGTGTAGTTTAGGTGTATTGAGAATGTTATTTGTTTTTATAGGCTGTCAGAATGTTCGGATCGGATTTTGAAATGATCACTCAACTATTTCCTGGTCGAAATCGTAAACAAATCAGATTGAAATGGATAAAAGAAGAAAAGAAAGCACCCCAGATTATGACCGATATGATGATGGGAAGACAGCCACCTTCTAGAGCGAGTGTCACACCTAGTGTACCTGAAGAAGAAATTGAAGAAGATACTGAAATCATTAGACTTGAATCTTTAAATACATTTGAAGAATATGCTAAATGGGTTGGGATTGATTGTACTGGACCGATTCCTGAAGATCCAATGGATAAATGGAGAGAAAAAGAAAGATTAGAAGATCTTGAGATGAGAAAAGCTAATGAGGTTGGAAGTAAGAAGGGTGATGATGGGGATGAGGATGATGAGGATGAGGAAGTGATTGAAGAGGAAGTTGATACAAGTCATTGGGGACAGTGAATAAAGCTTTTTGTTTTGCAAGACTACTCAAGTTGATTTATTTGTATTACCAGTGTCATATCATCCACTTTTTTTATGATGAATGTGTTTTGTTGTATTATTGTTTCAGATCTTTCTCTGGAGATGATTCTTCGTGAAATACATGTTTAAGAATATTTGCATATCAAAATATGTGTTAGTAAACACAACAGAGCATTTTACCAGGAGCCCAAATATTGATTGATCTCAACATTCAAAGTAGGTAGGTGGAGATGGACAATGTGTCTAGCTGTAGCAACGTTGGCTGTAGAAAGATTTGAGTGAGATGTGATATTGTGGCCAATGGGAAGTTGTCTCTGTTTGGCTCAGCTTTGCAGCGGGTTTAACACCACTCAATTTATGCAACCAATATAAGCATTCACAGTGGCCCCAATCTGCTATGATGTTTTAGTCAACAAGGGTTTTCAGTAAAGACCTCAATGGATGCTGAAAGCTCTTAGAAGTAGAGTTGGAGCACCAAAAATTAACTGTAAGTCTATCTCAAATTGTGAGGCTCCAGGCAAAATATATGGTGGGATGGTTCTAAGATCACTATGGGGGAGCGGGGTAGGGAGATAGGAAATTATGTACACCAAAACCACTCAGATCTACTCTGGAATCTGGAGATTTGCAGCTTTGGTTTTCTATAGATGGATCACAAAGTGCATATAGTCTGTAGAGTACAAATTAAATGGGGAATAAACAAACAAAAATCAAGACAAAAGAAAGTGAGATGAAAGGTCAACTTAAAGAGCTTCTAGTGATCTCAAGTGATTGGTTGGTGAATCAATTTTCAGAATGTAGGCAATTAGACATCAAGAGAGCATGCAACACTATAAGACATGAGCTGTTATGATGAAGGGAGTTCAAGTTGAATGAAAAACATGTAAAATATAACTGTGCCTCAAGAAAAATGGTGCAAAAGTTTGAGAAATCCCTACCTTATATGTGTGACAAGGACATGCATGAGATTTCTTTTTGAAATTCTCGGGATTCAAAGCACTGCAAGGTCAAGGTTGATAAAATTTGACAACATTTCTAGTCAACTTGAAACCTCTTATCATGGTTCCAAGAAAAAACATTAGAAGTATAAGTAGGTAAAAGAAGTGGAATAACAAAAGCAATAGATAAATCAGTCAGTATATATATCAGACAATTGATATGACAAGTACTATATCTCAAATGTTCCCTGCAAGCACCATGCACAATATGGTCAATTGATCAAGATACCTTCCATCATAATAGTATGCAAATGGCCTCTTCTGTGTGTAAGGTCAAACTTGAATGCCACTGGCACAAGGATTCAACTAAATCCCAGGATGGGACTTGATCAAGTTTGCATGGATCCATCACAAGTCTTCCAGGAAAGCCCTTATAGAATCATCACTCCCCCATGAGTAGCCAGGTGAGGCAAATACCCTAAGGATAGTGCCATGACTGCTTCAACTCAGACTTAATGTGCTGCACAACTAATTAAAAACATTGTTCTGCCTTACATCTTTTTTGCCAATTTTTGAGAGTGAAGGCTCAAAAAGATCATTACACATTCAAGTTGTTACAGAAAGAGGGAAATGGAATAGAATTACGGGATACAAACTAGAAACCCGGATTTGTTCCGGGTTTCCCAATTCGGACTTTTTGGCTGTGTTTGCGCAAACTGGGAAACTGGGAGAACGTGGGAAAGTTCCAAACACAGCCAAAAACAAAAACTGGGAAACTGGGAAAAAAACCCAGTTTTAACTTTGTATCCCGTAAATATGTACAGTCAAATCGGAAAAGCTTGACCGATTTTGCCCGCAAAACTCGAGCAATTTGGCGGGGAATTTGTGACAAGCTTTTCCGGTTTGACTGTATTGCAGCTAGTCAACCAGGCAACTTCCCAGCCTCATAGGCAAGTTGTGTTCTCTGTCAGCTTGAGTCGGGGTTGTTTTAAACAATTTTGAGGTATGGTGGCTGTTGATGAACGTGTGAATTTCTGACCCTTTAAAATTCCCTTGGGTCGAAGAGACAAATTAAAAACTTTGTAATCAGAGAAGCATTTTTTTCAAACACCGGAATTCAAAAAAGTAGGTTTCATAAACACGATATCGGCCTTTATCGGCTTTAATTTTGACTCTTGGTGTATAAAAGGATAAGGGTACTCAAAGTAAGTATGTACGTGTACATACTTTTTGCTATATACTTTTTTTGGCGGGGAAGGCGAGGCCAAAAGTATATTTTTTTTCTTTGTCCCCGCCAAAAAAAGTATGTAGCGAAAAGTATGTAGCGCTACATACTTTGCTTTGAGTACCCTTGATATTAAGCCAGCGTGAAAAATATTATTCGTTCGGTGAGTACAAAAGTGTAGACAAAGTGGCAACTGAAGCTTGATGTGAGCACGCCATCCTGATGCGGTGCCGTGCTCGTCATTACATAAATGTGGGAAATGACCGGATGTGAATTTTGAAGTTGAATGCAAAATGTATACATCAAGATGCAGCTCGTGGCCTCTCGTGAAGTTGTGGCTCAAACGGGCTGAACAAGGGAATGCTCGCAGCTCAGCGCCCAGCGCGTGGTTCCTTGTCTCTTAGAGTATGAACTCTTCCGCTGTTGTCCTCTGTGTGCGATAAACTGGAGTCTGGCTTGATGAGCTTTGATGAGTCACGACTGGCGACAAGCTTTGTTCACAGAAAGTCACACCGGTGGAAAGTCAGGTCAACTGTGTGATTCGCTCGCGCGCCGCAGGGTGACTTTCGGAAACTTGCGGAAAACGTAAATTTTCTGTTACGTTTCTGTCACAAAACGTACGCTTTCAGTGACGCAGTGATCATACTGGAATGATCATCAATCGATCACGCAAAATATCAAAACCGAGTATACAATGGGCGTATACAATCAGATTCACATTCTCCCTGGTTTTGGTCGCCCTTGTGGATCTTGACTCTCACAGCTGCATCGCTTTTATTCTCATGAGAGGGCGCTCTCGACTTGCATCTGTGTTCTTCTCATTGCAAAGTATTTAGCAGCTAGCTTACTCAACGAAATCTTCGAACAATTCCAAGAAAGCCGCCGCTCTCCTAGATCTTAGAAAGGCGTTTCATGATACCTTCCTCTCATTGCTATTGTTTATCTCCCGTAAAATGCAATCTCCTGAATATTCACGTACTCGCACTCGCTTTTTGGCTGCTCTTGGTCGACTCTCGACGAGGTCGAAATCGCTCACGGGAGAAGAAGGTAGTGCGGATGACGTTAGTGTCTTATGTGTTTTCTCTTCCCAAAAGTTACTGAGATTTTTCAACTATCCAGAGCCCGGTATTTGTCGCACCGATAGTCAAAAGCCAGCCGCCTTATAATCATAGCTCACCCACCACGTCAATTAATGAAACTCAGAGCTCTAGCTCTCAGAGTTCATCTCTCAATATCCGCGTGAGTATCACGATTCTCCTTGACAGACCGTCTGTATATCAACTCCTCTCATTGGTGTAGGTGTTTATACATTCCTGTTCCAGGAAAAAAACTTTTTCTCGGAGCCCACGATACTTCAACAAATTTCTACTACGCAAAGACGGGCTCATCCACGATCAGTAAGCAAAGAAGTTTTATCTATTAGCACGGCCAAGTGACTTATCCCGCAATGTCTTCATCAAGGTATCTTTATCCAGGATCAAAAGACCTGCTCGGTTGCGATCTGATACGCACACCCATCAGCATTACGTTCGAAGAGCTCATCACATCGAGGATGACCAAGGTCCCCAAATGAATTTCATTAACCCCTTTCTTGCCGGACCCCACCTCGTGAGTCACTCATGTGTATGTCTCATACTTGTATTTTTGACTTATCCAAGCTTTCTGATGGATCTATCAGGATTTCCCGATGATGTATGGAAACGGCGTTTCACCGACGAACGATACACCACAAATAATGCCCGAGGCTTCGCCGCATTCGGAGGGACGAAGAAGAGCAATGAGTGCCGCTCTACGACTACCCAAGATGATGCTTCCCAAGACAAGAGCAGCGCAAGCATCGTCTCTTTCGAGCGGGTCTTGTGATCATAGAACGCTCTCATCCACGAAATCATCCCCAACCATAGATAACCATGGCAGTGTTTCATTCCCCAAGTATACCACAAAAGTTTCTCGCACGGGCGGTCAAGGCATGCAATCTCCTGCATTAGGCCGTGGACTCGAATCGAAAGTCTTTCCCTTTCCAAGTCACGCAGAGCGATTTGATCATATTCGACAACTTCTCAGCGATGAAGAAAGTCTGTTTTATGCGCAAGACCTGATTTCAGACTCCTCTCAGAGAGAGACAAACCCTTGGAGCACCACGTCAACAAAGGCCTTGGAATTTTCCGCTAATTCGGGCGTAGGTCTTGACGCCAAAGAATCTGATATCTACTCCGAAGTCACGACATCGGATACGGAAGCTTGCACCTTTCATGCCTACAGTGACAATACTCCAATATCATGCATATCAACAGGAAGACATCTCCCCCTCAATCGTGGTCCTGGCATCAGACTATGGGCAACCCTCGCTAGTCATGCTGAGCTATGTGACTATTATCAGACAATTTCAGATGATGATGGTAGTGTTCTTGATGCCGAGGGCTACACACCGAGTATATCCGCCGATGAACAATTAAGCCCAGTTTTTCGTTCGGCTAACACTTCTCCGGAAGCAATAATTTAACAGATACCTTGATCTTTGCATGTGGTGATGTAAACTTTCTGCCTTCTGTCTGCTGGCACATGGAAACGCATACTGCTACATAGCGCTGCTTTTTGAAAGGTTCATTTCCTGGTGCAAGGTTCAAAAAACCCCATGAAGATAACATCAAGATATGCTTATCACGTCCATCAGGCTATAGTATTCATGTATGTGGCTGAGAACTTGTCAAATACAAACAATATGCCTCACGAAATCCTTTGTCCAAAATTTGAGCTATGACTTTGATGTGTATTTAAGCTCTGCGCGGTTTCCTTTTCATCAGCACTCCTGTACAATCTTTCAGACCACCTTCTTCATCAGATAACATTGTAATATAGACGTTTATCCCAATTTTCAAGTCGGACCTTCAGTTTTCAGCTTTAGATTCAGTTTGACAGATATCCAATGAGCCAACTCATACATCGCTTCCTAGTATCGGTATACCGATGAGCATCGCCGAGTAATTTGAGCATGGCGCAATGTCAATCCCAACCAGGATGCCATGCAATCGAAGATCCGATGCGTCTTTAGGCCGCGTGGCCGGGTGTTGATCCGAGATTTCTGCTTTGGTACCGGTGGGAGCCTCGACATCCGGATTGACGATGTGCTCGCAGCAGTCCGGACTCCCAGCATCTTTGTTGAGCGTATACATACAGTTTGCGGAACTTCTCACGAGTGAATTTTGATGCAACACTTGAACCTCGCTTTATGAAGCCCAATTGCTCCCATCAGGGCTAAAGGGGGATGAGTTAGCGCTTGTTGTGGAGGCAGCAACTCAGCCACAAGATAACACCGCACAAGATATATTTTCTTGTTGAACGCATCCAGGTTCTTGCAACGGGATAACCGCAAGTTTGCGCGATGGACAGTGGCAAGTGATAGTGCATCTCAAAAAGCTTTGCCCAATGGGCTTAAGTCATACAATCCAACCAACTCTCGTGTGTTTCATAATAAACGCTGCCCATAAGCCAAAATTACAAGTACATCTTTTCGATGGAAGTTGTCAACCTTTAAAGAAATGAAGAATCACTACTGTTTCCAAAAGCTAATCCGAAGAGGCATCTCAGCGCCATTCTTCTTGCCTGCTATCCTCGGTCTGACAACCTGTTGTTCCACACATCAATTATCAATTCATGCATACAGTCCAGATAAAGGACACATTCAGTGAATTATTTGACTCACACTATTGGCTCTTCTTTCGATCAGAGGTCCACCTCCTGGATCCCTCTCTTCAAATTTAAATTCCAATAGCAAGTGAGCCAGGATCACCTTCATCTCCATCACAGAGAACTTGTATCCAATGCACGACTTGGGGCCTGTCCCAAAGCTCAAGAGACCTGCCCATAGTCCGACAGCTTGTCCTGAAATAGATACACCTGAATCTCCTTCTCGCTCCGAGTTTTTGGACATCCATCTTTCTGGATCGAATTGATCAGCAGTAGGACCGAACACGGATTTGGAGCGATTATAAGCACTGATGGGAATCAAAATCGTCTGTCCTTTTTGTATAGGTATGGAGTTGACTATATCCCCGTTACGAAGTGTGACTGGGGTAGAAAGAGGTATCTGATCTGATGATATGGCTTGCCGTAACATGCTTGTCGCGGGGGGTATGAAGCGCAATACTTCGCGCTGAATTTCAGAGATTGTAAGGTAAGTTTCACTCAGCTTGTTTCTATTCATGTCAGACGTTCCGGCACTACCTCGTCACGAGACTAATCGGAAAAATGGCCACATCAATAGAGCTAACTTACGCAAAACGCATCCAGATACGGCAGAGAATATATCATCTCCGGTTCGAGACTGCCAGTGGGGCACTTCTCTAGAGCGTTCAAAAGCTCATTGCGCAACTTGACTTGAACTTCAGGGTACCGAGTCATTAACCACGTGGCCCAACTCAGAGAGGTAGCAGTCGCTGGTGAGGTAGAATAACACGACAAAAGCTAATCAGTTTGAGTCTATCGTACAAATTGATATGCCACTTCACCTACTTTCGCTTCCAGCCGCTATGAAGGTCGATATCTATCACAAAAACGTTCGTAAGTGTCCTCTCATATGTTCTTTATGAGAATTACAAGAAGCTGAGAATTCAAGGCTCTCACTTGTGACATGATCTCATCCTCTCGAAGCTTGTCTCCTGAAGTGGTCTTGGAGTTTTCCCTAATCAAAAGAGTGATCAAATCTTTTTTGTCCTTTTCCAAACCTGAAGTAACTTCTGAATGTCTCGCTTCGTAAATCTTCCAGCCTTGCTCCGTGAGAATACGTAAGGCTTCTTTCATAGCTTTCGTGCGTTGTGTTCGGATGAATTTCTGTAGGAAAGTGAATTCCCTGACCGCTGTGCGTATAAGAAAGGTGATCCCTGTATACTGAAAGGCACCGGAGCAGCTAAATGTCGGAAACGGTCTTGTCAGTGGGCATTGAATGAAGAATATATTGATCAAAGACATGTTGAGGCGTGCAAGAACTCACAAAAGGCGGTTGAGCGCTCTAGTTACATGATCTTCACCTAGTAGGGAGTTGAAGCTGTGGCCAAAACCTGCTTGTCCAATCTAAGAAAAAATAGTTTCCGTATAGCTCAGAGTATGAAAAAGCTTAAATAAGGAGGATAAAAACAGTAGGAATCACTGACAATATCCAAGGTGACACGGTTGAACCAAGCATACATGTCCACTATCATATTTTTATCATTTTTAGAAGATGAGTCGTTGTCTTCGAGCATTTGACGTAGAATTGAACACAACTAGACCTCATACGTTCAATTAGTACTATCGACGCGGATGTAGTTTTGTTACATAAAAAGAGATGTCTCACCTGTTGGGACTTTTCTTCAAACATAGGGGAAGCTTCCTTTAATTGTGTAGGGGAAAAGAAGGGAAGAAGCATCTTCTTTTGTCGTCGATGAGGTTCACCTGTGTCCATGAAAAAGATAAGATACTTGATCAGCCTGCTCGAAAGATATCTATAAAATGAGAATGAGGGGCCATGCTCAAGTATTTTTGAAGAACTCACCTTGGGCGCTAGCGATCCCATGTCCCAATGAGTGATCCAGTTCCCTCAAGTCCGATGGTGTTCTTGGGTAGAGCTCTGCTTTTTCGAGTAATATATGATTAAGGGCTTTTGCATCGATGGTAGATAAACGTTTCTCCTGTGTCACATTGTTCGCTCCATCCTATGTCAGCTTTGGTTTCAGGCATGAAGAATGCAAGTATGAGCAGCACACTAACCCCAAAAAGACATTGATAAACAAACACATGTCCATACTTTTCCGCCCATCTCTCATGAGGTGCACCGTGCTCTGACTCAAACTGAGTTGGCGAACATGAACACGTTCATTATGAATGTCATCCGAATATATGGACAAGGCTCGAACGATGAAATCAGGCACGGGACTTACGACCTCCAAAAGATTTCCAAAGATCCAGTCCTGTGGGTCGGGTCCCGGAAATGCGGCGAGAGGAGAGGAGGTGCTCCTTAGAAAAACCCAACATAGAGCTAACACGATACCGCCGGCCAGTACGGCGCTATGGACAACAGAATTATCAATATTTCACGTAGAAGGCCATGAGACGCAAAAGTCTGAGACGAAACCCACAAGGCACGTATAGCAAAGCTGGAGGTCAAGCACAGTTGAAAGATTAATGTCATGATCAGGAAATAATATGCTACTGTCATACTCCAAAGGGCTTTAAAGCCTGTTACCAAGAGAATACTAATGAAAAATTAGCGGAACGGAAGCATCCCTTCAATGAGCTTAAATACCTTCACAACAGGTCACAGTGGCAACTTTTTCAACGCCGGGATATCGGCAATTTCTTTGGGGTGTAAAAGTTAAACGGAACGGAGAACCGAGAAAGATCCCAGCCCCCTCAAAAGGTTGAAGGGGAGCCAATGACAACAGCTCACTGACAATCGCTCGATTGATCCAAGTATACCCAAGTTTCAGTTTACACCGGCTGAGTTGCGAATCGTAATAAGGTTGGAATTCAAAAACTCATTTCAGGAGAGCATCATGCCAATCCGCGGGGGAAAGTTTTCTCTTCTTCATCAACATTCCGGCTACTCATCCGTCTGGAGTTTTTTCAAGTCGGCGAACCTGAGTTTGCTGATGATCAATCAATCATACGCCATGACCGAGTTTACAACTGGTTACGAGATAGAGCAGAATATATGTCCAATTCATTCAAGTCTTGAGATCCATGTCCGATATCGTACAAATCAGGGTCACATCCGAGATAGTTTGTGTCCACCTATGTACAAAATATCTCACCCGGTGATCTCACTTCGGCGGTGACCCGAATATGTATGTATGTACTTGTGTACATATTCACAGATCTGTGCCCGGTAGGGGTATGACCCGGCCCTGAAGTGTCAGGTCTTTGAATGAAGCCAAGCTCAGCATTCGGTGTTCAAACTACATATGCACATCCTCTTGATTGCACAAAGCTTGCCACTGGCTCGGACCATCCCCTTGAAAGCGTGTTTGAGAGCTCGGGAAGGATGCTTGATGACGTCAATTTTTCCAAAAGATTGCCTCCATATCTTGCCTGTGATGGGGTCTTGCATCTTTACAAGAATCAAACCTCAAGATGTTCGCAAGACATGTCCTACTATATTTTCCAGTCATGATCAGGAAGTGTTATGATATGTGGCACTAAAGAGCCAAAACATTTCCTTTACGTGGAACATATCATTTCAGAAGTTAAGCTAAGGCAGATGGCCTTCTTGAGTCAATTGTATTCATCGGAGTTAAGAAAGTTTGATTCCAAGTGGGGCATTGAACTTGTACACGTTACAAACTTCTGCAGAAAGAAGGGCATCTAACTTTTGTTTTGAAGAGTTGTTATACGAGATTTTATTATTGTACATGTTATCAAAACCCTCTTTCTAAAATGTAGTCCCTTCTTCAAAAAAAAGCGGACGTGTCCGCGTCGGATAAGCTTAAGTAGTCTCTTATTGTTTTAAGATATTCTACATGCACGCATTTATCTTCGACCTTGGCCTATGATCACGGCTGAGGTCGAAGCTTGTTTTGGGGGAGCCCGGGCGGGGGATCGGCAAACGTTTGCGTCACGGTAAAATACCCCCAAGCTTCAAGGATGGAAATGATAGTTTTTGGTCAACCGGTGAGTGGAGTGGGTTGAGGATTCGGTGCATATAATCCAATTTCTCAATTTCCCATCATCCAGATCACCCACTAAAATTTCTATATTCCTTCAAAATTGATGGACAACTTAATATACATTCTTGTACATCTTCTTTGGCTGCCAATGGCATTCACTTTTTATCCTGTATTAATATGTGGTGCGATATGAAACACCAAAAGCTTTTTACTGTACCACCCATCATAAGATATTCAAGCAAAACATTGACTTTATAACTTTTGAAAAAGGAACGCATGATGATGAAAGAAGTAACGAAATAAAACCAACAATGTAAGGTAATAAAGTACAAACTAAAGAGGGTGATCAACAAATTTATGAAGGTTTTGAAAGAAACAGATATATATATGTAAGGCAAAAGGATGTAATGATTAACGTAATAGTATCAAGAATGTTTGAAAGAACAAGTTGAATTCGATAGATCAGATCTTGTAATCTCTTTACTTTGTATTGAGCATTTCACTCAAAACACTATAAAACCTAAACAAGCCCAAGACCGTCTCAATATTCTTCAGTAAAGCTAAAATCATACATACTATTTTAAAAGAAAACATAGGCCACCAACATATATCATTCATCTTCATCATCCACAACAATCGGCCTCTTTCTACGATTGTTCTGAGAACCACGTTTCTTCTGAGACCCTTTATGATCCAAACCGTTTCCATCCTCTTGATTTTCTTCCTCTTCCTCCTCTTCTTCTTCTTCTTCTGCCTCTGCTTCCTGTCTTTCGATTCTTCTCTTAGCACGTTTGATCTCAGCCATAAACCTTTCATCAAGTTCAACATCATTTCGAGTTAAAGATTGATGACAACCTGATTGTGGACAACCTACTACAGTCGAATTGTTTTGAATGAAATGTTGATCAAAACAGGTTTGACAAAACGCATGTCGACATAACTTAGATCTATATGGATTCGTTAAGAATTTGATACAGAGTGGACATTTGTAGGTTTGAGTGCCTCCTCCGATCGCTAGTTCTTCATCATCTGAATCATCATCTGAATCGCCTTCTTCTGTTGGTTTGGTTTGAAATTGAGTCAATCGAGTGGAGAAAGTGGTAAGTGGTGACAGTTCCAAACGATACGTTGTTAAATGATGGTGTCGATAGAACTCTTACCTATAGGAAGATATGACTTGACCGGGGGCATCACATCTGATGTACCTCGAGCGGTCTATCAATCAAAACCAATTCCCAATATCAGCAAGACTCTTCTCAAAAGAAAAAAAGACGCGTTAGATTATCTGAATCATGAAAAAAACAAATGATGATCAAACCACTCAACCCAAATAGCTTTACGAAACTCTTTAAAAGATGGATGAGTCGCAAACTTCTTACGTGTCGAAAGTGAATTCCAATCCACTAATTTATTTTCAAACTGTTTTTTAAATTCTCGATTTAAATCAGGAGGAGTTTGATGATGTTGTTGATCCTGATCTTGATCTTGTTGATCAAAATGATAAATCGTTTCTCTTAAATCAGACAACACATCTTTACGAATTTCCAAAACCTTAATAGTTTCAATCAAATCTAAAACTTCTTGATTAACTTGTAAGATCTCTTGATCTGTTTCTTCACATTCTACTAAACCACATCCTAGATCTATTAAACTTTCAAATGGACCTTTTAAGTCTCTAATCTCACTGAGGGTTTCATTGATTAACGTCTTTAATTTCGTTTCCGTCATTCGATTGTCTAGTTTAGTTTGTAAATTATCTGGTTCGATTTTTTTCATATAATCTTTTATGGTACGTGATTCGGTTGATAAATCGGGTAAGATTCCAGTCTCGAGCCATTTTTCTAGGTTTGGATATGATGGTGCCATGAAAGCTTCGAGATTGTGAGGAAGACCGATTGAAAGGTGTGATCGTTTTCCAAGATCTCAATCGATATGGTTTGATTATGATGAGAATCCAGTCGAGTCTCGAATGCTGATGGGTTCTTCTTGATTGGGAATGGTAAGGGGCTTCAAGCGAAATTGAAAGTTTTGACAAACACACGCGACGGTGATTGAAACCAGCTATAAGCATATTCCAGTCTACAAGTCACATGACCATTCCTCTCTATACCTATAAACCAGTGTAAGCCGCATTCACCTTGAGATCGGATTTCAATATCAATCCAACCAACCACCACCCCAACAAAACTCAAGAAACATTAACCAAAAATGCCACCCAAAGCAAAACCCACTACAACTATCAAATCAACAACATCAAAAATCAATCAAGAATCAAAACCATCGACTTCAACTTCTAACAATAATGCTCAAAGTAAATTATCGAAAGATGAAAGAGAACTTTTTTCAAAATGTGTGAATGCAGAACAAAGGGTCAATTAAGATTATCACTCTTTAAATCTCTATAAATCAACAACAAAACAAAACTAACTTGAATCAACAGACAAAACTAACTTGAATTGCTTTTTTTTCGGTTTTGGGTGTATGGAAGACTTTGAGTCATGAAGAACTTCAGGCTGCTATGCCAAAGTTGGATGTAGTTGAAAAGATGAATGTAGCTAATAGTTTAATAGCCAGAGTCAGTCATTTCATTCCATTCAATTTTTTTTACATCACTGACTCTAGGAGATATCTTTCATTTTCTGTAGGGTATGCTTCAAGTCAAACGTTTGCAAGATGAATTATTTTATACTGCAGTTGATAAGACACAACAGAGAGCGTGAGTGTGCATTTCTAGTTCTGGTAAAAGGATATCATAAAAACTTATGTTCGATCATTATTGTAGGAACTCGAACATGACAGCGGATGAGAAGTTGGTCTATGACAGTATCGCAAGTTCAGGCAACACAGGTATTTGTCTAATCCCCATAAACTAAGACGAATCAAGTTCTAAACTTCTGACCACATTCCTTTCTTCACCCCCAAACCCAAATCATCAAAAGGAATGTGGACGAAAACTTTAAAAGCCAGAACAAACATCCATCAAAGTAATATCAACAAGTTTTTAAAATCTTTGGAAAACAAAAACTTAATTAAATCCGTCAAGAGTGTTAAATTTCCAACTCGAAAGATTTATATGTTATCTGAATTACAACCTAGTATCGAATTGAGTGGAGGTCCTTGGTATACTGATAATGAATTAGATACTGAATTTATTACGGTCTTGTTGAGAAGTATTCATCAATGTTTACAAGATCGGGTAAGTGATTTTTTTTCTTTTGAAATTCCTTATGATTTTAGAGGAAAATTTAACGGATCCTTGGTTTTCGTTTTTTTCCTTTGATTTAAGTCTTATCCTCCTGTTAGTTCTTCTTCAACAGATCCTTTAAAAGTTCTTCTTTATCCAACTTCACATACTCCTTACCTACCTACCACTGTTCATGACGTTTTAGCATACTTGAAACAAACTCAAATCATCCAAGAAGGCACTGATCTCACAGCAGAACATATTCTAACCCTCTTAGATGTATTAGTCTTTGATGGAGTTGTCGAACGGATCACAGTAGGAACAGCCAAGATTGAAGGAGAAGAAGAAGATTTTGAAGAAGAAGAAGAAGAGAATTCAGATGGATCTGAGAAAAAACCTACTGTACGATCTAAGATTAAAAATAAAGGGAAATCTACGGTTCCGAAGAAACGGTCAAGAAATGATGATGATGAACTTGATCTAGAACTTGATGAAGATTTTAATATGAAATCAATAGATGAGGATGAAGAAGAAGAAGAAGAAGAAATCAAACCGAAAAGAGTCTCAGCAGCGAGCAGAAGAAGAAGGATCTTACCAGATAACGAAGCATTTGTATACCGAGTCTTACAACCTATCATGAACCACCAATCCAATCTTGAAGAAGAAGAAGAAGAGGACATCAAAATCGAAGAAAGTGACCCAAAAGGATCGATAAGCTTACCACCTAAACTTTCAGGCTTCTTTGATATGCCATGTGGACATTGTCCTTCGTTTGAGTTTTGTTCTTCTAAAGGTAAATCATGGCAATTCAGAGGTCAAACCGATCAAGGAGTCTTGAGTCGAAGTTTAGGAATCGAGTTGGAAAGATTACCTAGGAATGGATTGGCCGGCATTGGTGCTGGGTTTAGTGCTTTAGGTGGACTTGGAGCGGGTGGTGGGGTGGCTCCTGTCAATCCTGCTGATTGTGTTTATTTGTGAGTCGTGCGGTTTGGTTGGTTTGGTTATGTTCTTTTTTGCTGATGATGAATATTATGGTTTTTCTCATTTGACAGTAATGATTGGTTAGACTTTTAGTTGAGAATATGTATATGCTCAGATATAACTTTTTAGAAGGGATCTTTTTTTCGAATTTACATTGTATATTCTTTTTATTTTGTTTTGCTTTTTTGAAATAAGTTTATAATAAGAACCCAATAAAGTTTATGTATGTTCTTTTTGGATGTGAATCTTTTTCTTTGATGAGCCATTATAACTCAGAATGATGGGTCTTCTTACTTGACTGAAGTGAGCTTGAAGGCTTATCTACTTAGTGGGATTGGTCAGATTCTGGATTACAATCTCTTGGATGGCTGTGGATTGATTTCAGTCTTGGTGCTTAGTGAGCTGCATGAAGTTGAGTTTGGTTCGGCTGGTATGCTCATCTGAGTCATCATCTGATTCTTTAGTAATGTGCTGTGAAGAAGGATGAGTTTGAATGCTTACTCAAGGTTCTTGAGTCTGATTTGCTTGAAAGCTATGATGTCATTTGGTCAACAGCAGAAAAGAAATGGTTTTTTAGTTTTTTTCTTATTTAAACTTGACCTCTCTTCACTTTCCCTTGGCCTTTCTTCCTCTTTACCTTTCCCTTCTTGATCAAATCATCATTTTAAACCTCTTTCTCTCTCATCTCTCTTGAAGATGATCCTTCCTGGGTATGCGCGCCAACTCCGATTTTATGTACTCCGACGAACCCCGGTGATCTTGCAAGTACATATCACACAACAGCCTTTTAACTCTAGGCCTAATGACGACACCAACAATTTGACAACACCAACAATACCCGTGGGATGACTGGCGATTGCACAAAGCTTGCCGAACTTCCAGCGCCGATTTCCTCGAGTTTTGCCAAAAAACCTGTTCAGAATTGGACAAGTTTTTTTGAAATTCACAGGGAATGAATGACAAATCCCATCGCAACACCAATTACCAATAACACTTGTAATTCAAATAACCAGACAATGACGAAATTGATACCAACAAGAAGGTCACCAAAAACTAACCAACTGTTTGGCGGGCGGTAAGCAAATTGCCTCTAGTATCGCGAGGTAAAAATAGCTGTGCTCAAATCACATAAATAGTCCTCTCATCGAGCGTTGTCTGTTGTCCCCTGCTCCCACAAAAACTTTTGTTATCAGCGCTATAGGACTTGGTTTGGCTTTGATAAACTATCCGGACTATAACACACAACTTCTGTCGTGCTCTCCAATTGGTTTCTTACATACCCTTCTCAATTCTAGAGCTCAAGTGTCTAAGCGCGAAGATATGGTTTGTGATTTTCACTTGGTTCCCCTTGCTTCTTCAAGTTCAACTGACTGATTTGTGCCCTTATAGTCACGCCTTGTTATTGCAATTCTTGTTACGCAGTTTTTGGCTCTTTTTCTGTTTGGAACTGTTGCACCCTCACCCAATGTGCGTCCTTGATCAACCTTTGACAAGGAGTATTGGATCTAATTCTCCCCACTGACGATCTTATTGACTCTGAAATCCCCAGACGAAGCTTCAGAAGCGATCATGTCCTAATACTATTACATACTGTGCGATATCTGCCGGGTGTGCCTTTTGCAATGGTAAATGCGGTAAGCCTCATTCATTTTCCTATAATTATTGCGCTGTGAATTGATTGGTTTGGTTGCCAAAAAAATCATTCAGTTCCAAAAGCAAGCTGTTGATAGCGCGATTCGAACGATTCCTTCGCTTGCTCATTCTACTCGTATCAATTTGTGGCGCCTTCGGTTCGAGTTCTTGGATTTTAAGTCTCGCATCCTAGCTGTTCAAACCAAGCTATGATTCTAAGATCAGTTTTGAAGTTGTGTTCACCTTCATGACCATATTGGAAGTGATCCTTACGGCCATCTATGTGAAGGGTTTTGTTTACCTTTCTTGGATCCGAAATGTGATCCGAAATGTTATGTCGAGGCTGTCTATGAATTCAATGCCTTGAGTTCTTGAGTTCAGCCACGATCAAGAATGACACGACTTTTGTACTTACATGGAGCATCAAAACATCAACTGTGTGAGAATTTAAATGAGAAATAAGAATCATCCAGTTGTCCAAGATCCTTGCCAAAGAAAATTCACATCTATCTTTTTAGTATGTGAGTTCAAACTTCAAACTTTGATAGGGTATGATTTATTTTTGTTCGAATGTCCAAGAATCTTCAGGGTCAAACACCACTCTGACTTCAACAAGACACTTTTGATGATTGAATTTGACTGATCGTGTGAGATTGAAGTTAAAAGTGATTTATGTAAAATTTAAATACAATCCATTCGATTTATGTAATCGAAGCCATATTCGATTCGGTTGACTGAAAAACTCTTTCGAAACAAAACAGAACACTATCAAACCATCCAAGCTCAGCTTCAAAACAAACCATCAGAACTCATCGTATCATCTTCTCAACTTGTTTTCGATTCGATCTCTTCAAATCGGATTGAAAGTTATTGAACGAACTTGATACTTTCATCAAATCAAAACCATGAACCATTCCATATCGACTCCCAAACTTGAATTAAATTTAGATTCAAGTCCTTTTGAAATCGTACCACTCACAAATCCACAAGAACCACCTTCATCACCACTACCAATACCACCACATCCACTTCATCAACCTCATCATCATCATTCCCATCAACTATCAATCTCATCAAGAACAAGTGATTTTAGATCCGAGTACAGTAAACCAATCCATCAGAACTTAGATCAACCTTTACTTCCACCTAATCCTTTAGCAAGTGCTTCGACATCTACGCGTGGCTCGGTTGCTTTTCAACATTCAACTCTCGACAACAATTCACAAAATGATTCAGGCGAGTCTTGATCAACTTGACTTTTTGAATTTTTTGATATCGATTGAATCCCAATCAAATCCTTCAAAGTTACCAGTCTTCCGTCGACTTGTTTCACTCCTTTTGACCTTGACAATCTTTTATGATTCTTCTCGGCATCCTCTTTTCCGAGGTACATCACAAAGAACCATCGGTGCATCTGGCTTTCAGAATTGATTTGCTTTTCAATTCAATCTTGACCTCATTGTGTTAATCACTTTCTTGTGATTTGTTTGCATCTTGATTCTACATGAATGTGGACAGCATCAAACTGCTTCGATTTGTTGAGCTCATACTAATCTTGTGATTGTTTCTTTTTTCCCTTCTCCTCAACTTTTACAATTCGAATGTTCAATATTCAACTTCAATCATGGAAATCGAATTGGATCCTACTCAAATCCCACTTCCATCATCACCGCCTTATCAACAATCCATTGGTCCATCCACAATTCTCTCAATCGATATTCTGAACCATCCAATCTCATTCGACAATGATCATAATTCAATCCTTAATCTCGAAAACAATCATGTGATTTCAACTAATGGGATTCAATCTGATTCGGAAATCTCTTCATCCGATTCTCATTTCGCTTCATGCCTTTCTGCTCATTCGGATGATGTTCAATCAATACAATCAAATCCCAATGTGAATACCTTACCTCAACTGGATCTCGATTCAAATACTTTGAACTCCAAACGCAATTCTCAATTACAATCATCCTCCTCAACACATTCACCTGACTCATCTAACGCTACTCGATCTTCTCAATCGAATGATTCATTTACCGCTACTCTATCTGTTCGATCTCTGACTGAATCAAACACTCACACAATACCGGATCACAATGCATCTGATCACGATTCTCATTTCAATTTACCATCTGCAACATCACCTCTTTCCTGTCCTACCTTTGGTCATGGTTCTATCAACGATACCCAACAAACTTCTCCGATTGATGAACCTGATGATGCCGGACTTGATGAACCATACATGATCGCACTGGATGGGACCTTGGGTATTGATTCACACCAATCTGAAACCACCCCAATCGCATCCAATGTTACTTTGAATGAATCAAATCAACAATCTTCGCATCCAAAAACTGATTCTGCTGATCCGACTACATCATCTACTACATCAATTGATCAATCACCGACGTCAAATCTTGTCAAACCCCATCGTATCACTCAACACTTCCCTGCCACCGATATCAACCCATTATTTCTCACTTCCAATCCGTCATCAAACACGGCTAATCTTCCGGAACGTCGTGTATCTGCTTTCCCCGCTCCGATTCCTGATTCACACACTTTCAATAATCATGGCGAACGACCTCATCACCTTTTCACGAATGCCGTGGTGTCTAATGATCCTACCAATGTCCCATTGCCGCCTTCACCACCAATTCTACCGTCACCTGAACTTCCACTCGTTATTGACATGATCTCGGACGATGGTTTTCATCAAACTGACCATTCCACTTGCTTGACTTCATCTGAACATAATACCCTCGCAAACAATATCGCTGTTATTCCCGATTCATTGGTTCATGAACGTACTTTAACCACCATACATGACATGATCCAACCAACAACCTTTCTGGAAACTTATTCATTACCTCAATCTGAACCTCATATGTCCGGATTCGATTCTGATTCTGATTCTGATTCTGATTCTTTTCAATCACCTGAATTTGAATTTGGATCGGATCCATCTCCGATCAAATCTAAATCTCCGAATTTATCTCACTGTTCTAAATCCACCAACTTTTCTTCTCTGGCGCAATCTTCACGTATGGCCGCGCACCTTGATCGTGTGGTCGTGGTACCTTCTAATGGTCAACCGGTCAATGTGGTTCCAATCACTCACATTGCTGTTGTTCCTCTTTACCGCTGTCAACCTGCTTTATCACCTGCCTTATCTATCATTCCTGGAAATGATGATGACGATACTGATGATACTGACGCTGATGAAAACACATTGATATTATCAAAACCTATTTTCGATTCTCACCTCGATCGACCTCCACCTGTGCGTCAATCGACCGGATCCAATCGACTTCGACTTCGACATACCATTCGTGATTTGAAATTCGATGTACCTTCATTGCCCACTCCAACCATAATCACCAAACCGATTCCATCCACTCGAAGGTTAACAGATTCCTTGGCAGCTTCGAGAAGACCAAGACTTAGACCACCTAAAGTACCAGAACCTAGACTCAATGATTTGATGAATGAGAAACCCATTCATAGTGATCATTATTGTTGCTTTGCTATACCACTCTATAATACTGGGATCTACGTTATCTTGGCTCAATTCACAGTCTTTGGTTTTGTGGCTGGCGTTTTGGCCTTTGCGGCTCCTTCTGTCATTGCGATTGCTGTACCTGAGCCTTTGACGGCTGTCATGGGTGTCTTATGTATCTTGGTCGGAGTCTTTCAACTGATGGGGTGAGTTTTATCATTGATCTCCAGTGGACATGAGGGAGAAAAATAACAGAAGGAAGCGAGCTAATGATACTGGAAACCGATTTGTTTTGAAAATAGCTTCTATGGTGTATACAAAGAAAGGGTCAAAATCTTTAGAATATATCTTTATATTAACTTTGCATTTGTCATAATCACTCTAGGATATTCTTTAGTGATCATGATCCTATCAGCTCAACAACATAGCACTGCCATTGAACAATGTCTATTACAATTTGTTTCTGCTGATGGCGATAATACTGAAACGCCTTCGAATGAATCTAAAACACTTTGTAATATTTGGACTTGGGCTCAACTTGGGATTTGTGGGATCTTATGGATCTTATTTGGAATTAGCGAAAGTTATTTTTGTTTTCGTAAGTTGAAAGTTTCACTTCCACTTGAATCCAAGTTATTTCTATGCCAAAAAGTATTAACATTTTTCTATGTTTTTTCTTCCTACGAAAATCAAAAGTACAAAGAAGATGGAGTCAAGATCAAAAGAATGATCATTTGAAATACCGATCCATAATTTCAGCCGTTCGAGAATCGTTAGCAGTCAGAAATTCAGAAGAGATCGGAAGAAGAAGTGAATCTAATGATGAAGGAGTACCGAGAGGGATGAATGGAGTAGTTAAAGGAGGTAGTAGATTAAAGAATGAAATCGAATGGAAACCGATCTTAACCGAACCACAAGAAGAACAAGAGATCACTGAATCGAAATCACACGATAGTGGAAGTGGAAGTGGAAGTGGAAGTTCTGATGCTGAGTTTTATAGAAAAAGTTTGGCTTCTAATGATCATCAGCCTAGACGGACAAGAGGTGATAGTAATCTAAGTGCTCCTAAATCGATTCTTAAAAATTCTAATTCTAGATCCAATTCAAGTTCTACTGTTGTTTAATTTTATGTTTGTTTTTTTCTTCTTCAGTCTAGTCGTTTTAAATTTCAATATCATATATGTTGTAAAGAGCAGGAAGGATTTGTGTTGAATGTATAGATTTTAGAATAAACGGATTGAAAAGTTTTGGTTACCTTTTTTTTCCCTTACATCTTATCATTTTTTGTTTTATAATCAAATATATTTCCTCTTTCTACCTCTCAAATCATCCTTTTTTTTTCTTTGGCTCTTTAACTACATCTCTTTTTTTGTTCAAAAAAAAATAATTCTAGTTTATTCAGTTATATAGATTTAATCATTCTTTCTTTTGGTTGGAAATTTTTTTCTTTTCATCATATATTGGATTAAAGTTTAATTTAGGAAAAAAACGAAATCTTTCAAAAAAGGTTTTTTATATTTATTAGATTCTTGTACATACTAATTGAATAAACTTCGTTCTTTTTTTGATTTCTTTCTTTTCTTTTCTTCTCATTTTGCATTTTTTTTTGTTTTGGTTCTGTTGTGTTTTGTGGTTTGTGTTTATTTGTAAATGGGTTTTGGATTTCATTAGGAAAAGTTTACCATTGAAAAGGTTGTAAAGAAAATTAACATCTCACATAAAACTAAGAATTCTCTTCACTTATTATCAGGCTATGCCTTACTACGCGAGATATGATGGCCTGTGAGTTAGCTTGAACAAGAGCCTCACAAGTCTCACCACCCTCCCCCAGATCTGTGCATGGTGCGGCGGTGGTGACTGTTTTCGGCTCTTCGGCGAACAGCGAATTCTCGCTCTGGTCAGGTGTTCCAGTGTGATTATTCTTATCCTCGGCCTTGTGTTTATCATCATGGCGCTCCAAACACTCGACAGACGTGCCGGATCTCTTCTTCTCGTCCATGACTTGAGAAAAGGAATGGGTGAAGAATCATGGCACACCTATTCTACACGTCCTTTTGCCATTGGATCGGCCGGCGAAGGCAACTTCTTCCTCCTGAGTCCTGGGCTCATGACTGTCAGTGTCCCTCGGACCCTCTCCTGGATGAGGCTGAGAAACATGAGTTGTGAATTTGAAATTAAGCTTGGCATGAATTTTGCATAATACTTATGACATTGACATTTCTAGAGGATGTGTCAATAAACTCAACAAACATATTTATATCGTGATTTTCGACGTCGATTTTGTTGCAACTTGCCATTGTTCAAGTTATTTTTTGTGGGATATCATATGAGGATATCCTACGAGTGTGTACAACAAATTTGTTAAATGCAATTCTATGTATTGTACAACATATCAAAAAAATATCAAAATATGTGTACAAGATACTCTTGAGTCTTGAAAATTATTTCGATTAAATTCCCCGGCTCTTCTCTTTCCTTTGTTCCTTTTACTTACAAACGTCGAAGCTATTGAGCGTGATTTTACTTATAACTTAACAGGATTTCTTGTTTGCGTCTTGGTAGATCTTTCTTCACGTCAGATCATCTCACTGCCTTCAACATGGTCAACTCATTCACTACCATTCGTCTTCATCTCTTCTTACTTTTAGTACTTTTATTAACACCGGTCTTGACTGATCAACTCGAAAGTTCTTCTGATTCAGTCAAGAGCCTTTCCACAAATCTTTCACGTCGGGATCTACCGATTTCCAAAATAAATCATCCTTCATTAACCAAGAGAAGCAAGACTGTGGTCTCTAATCAAACCATCAAACCAGCTTCAAAGAAGAAATCAAAGAAGAAATCAAAGAAGAAATCAAAGAGCAAACCAAAGAATAAACCAAAGAACAAACCGAAAGAGAAACCACATTATCATAAGCAAAAACCTTCTATTCCAACTCCAGTTCATGTCCCAGTTCACGCTCCTGCTCCTGTTGTAAAACCGGCTACAATCCCTCGTCCTCGTCCTGTTCCGGTTCGTATTCTTGCCCCTGCTCCTGCTCCTGCTCCAATTCCAGCGGCTATCTCGCATGCAATTCCAGCTTCTATTCCAGCTGCAATCTCGGCCCAACTGTCTTCCACAAAGAAAGTTCTGAAACCTAATCCAACGCATTATTCTCATCCTCAGAGTATTCCGGCTCGACCATCAAATGTTCATCCTCAAAGTCCAACTCCTTTACTTAATCTTCATCCTTTATTACCGGTCTATGGGGCGGCTTCACAAGATCAAGGTAGTGATATTGATCGGTGAGTGATACGCGTAATAATTGTCTTGTTCTTCTTATTTTGATTACATATATATCTAATTGAACCAATGAGTTCGTGTTCGATCTATGTAGATGGGTAAACGGGCACAACAAGGTTCGAAAGATGTATACCGTAGGAGATGTGAAATGGAGTTCGAAATTAGCTGCTTCAGCCCTTCAACATTCTCAAACTTGTTTTTTTAAACATACATCTAATAATCAATATGGAGAAGTAAGTGAAATATCGATCAAACTTGATCTTTGAAGGAATTTTTCTTACATCAAAGATTAATTTCGCTCCTGTGTGTTTGTTTAACTTTTTTTTTTTTTAATTTTCAAATAGAATATTGCAGCTGGACAACAATCGATTGAACAAGTTATGAAAGAATGGGTCTTTGGACCTGGTGAAAGAGATTCATATGTTCGATCAGATCCAACCAGTCATTCTCATTACACCCGTAAGATTCCTTTGAAGAAAATCAAGATTACAAAAAGATCACAAAAACTGATCTTTTGATGATTTTTGGTTTTGATGATGTGATTCGGTCGGTAGAGGTTGTGTGGGCTGATACGAAGGAGATCGGATGTGCTTTGACAACTTGTGATTCTTTTGGTGGTGCAGCACTTGGTCCAGGTCCGATTAAGTTTTGGGTTTGTGAATATGACCCGTGAGTAATTCATCTCTCAAGTAGAAAGAATCAAGACTTTTAGAGAAATTGATGTATGAATTGATTTTTTTTTTGATTTCGAAGTCCTGGAAATGTGATGGGTTGGTCTGCTAAAGAAGTACATGCTGCAACCGGTGGTGCACCTCTTTCAGGTGGTTATACTTCAAAATTCAAACACAAACGTCGAAATGGATTTTCTTTAAAACATTAGAAAGAGAGAATTGTTCACTTTCTTGGTAGTTTTTCAACTTGATTTCTTGAGATTCATTTTTTGTTTTGTCTTGACTCTGTTTCCCTCTCAAATCATTCTTTACACTCGTTTCTTCATGTCTAATTATAATGTTCTTGTTGAAATTTAATTTCTGAAAGATTATGGTTTAAGTCACTTCATTTTTTTTTTAGAAAAAAAAATCGGTTTGGTTTAGCTATTATGGGTCATTTCAATCAAGACTTTTTGATCGTAAGCTTCATCTGGGAATATTTTCAATTCTTAGCCTCTTAACATTTCTTTATTAACATCAGAATCGAGTGGAACTATTGAACGAATCTTTTTAGTTATCACATTAGCTTGGAGTCTGATGTGACGACTTGATCAGTTGCAATTCGTCTTACTTGAAAAAGTTGTCAAGATTTTGCAATATAGCCAAAAGACATTAACAGAAGTTGGAGATAGCCTGGCTTCCTCTTTTGTCTTTCAAACCATATAACTTGGTGTTAGTGAGGAAGCGGAATATTGCAAGGGCTAGCCTCTCAAGGTCATGTGACATGGGTCACTTAAACAACTTACCTCTGTCACTCTTTGCAGAATCGTATAAATGTTTGAATGACTATGAGCTCAGCAACGTCAATGGTGAGTTGAGTTCAAAACAAGTAGTCTAGAAGGTCTAGTGAAGCTTTTGTGAAGATAATCAGGCATGAAAAAAACATAATCTGACTGTGAGAAGTGCCTACCTGGTGTAAAAGATTACAAAAAGATGTGACTTCTGCAGATTATCCTGACCATAGTGTGAGGCACATGGAAATGATGACCAAGATGCTTGCAATCACACGTGGAGTGAACAAAATCCTACAAAATCACATCCTATTGAATTGTGGCATGGATTTCTTGGTTCAACTTTCAGATTGATTGGTTTTGGATGTGACGATTTTTCACACTTTGAAGATGTGCTGGATTTTGTCTCGTTTTTCAAACTCTCACCTTACTCAAGGATAGATGGATCTGATGATCAAGGCTCACAACTTTTAACACATGATGAAGATTTGCCAAAAGACTACATAGAAGATAATCAACATCTCAGAAATACGTTCACAAGCGAGGTATGTGGCTGCGATCTCTGTGCTCAATTGAAAGTTTGCACATCTGCACCAGGATTGGATTGACAGGGTAGAGCTCTATCAACAAGTAGGTGCTCATGATTTCTTGATGAAGTTGTCAGTAGCTCATGAGTGTATATCTGGTGTGCTCTGGTGATGAATCAGCGGGACTGGGATACATATATGTGAAGATAACTAGAGTTTACCTTCTCTAGGACACCAAAGTATTATTATGGTTGATTAATGATTTCATCTCCGGTGTCCAGTCTTTTTCCTACCACACTGATTATTCAAGCTGGGGGTTCTTTTGAGTATCCAAAGAGGATGAAAGGTGATCAGCAAGAATCAAATAGAAGGCATCAGATCCACAGGGTATTTTTAACCCAACATGAATCTGATGTTCAAAATTCAAGTGCTGAGCATCATCAGACAGTGTGGTCCAATTCAATCAAATGATATCCCAGTGCATTCGGACATGACACAATATATTCAACTAATCCTTTGAAACGGAGTTATGTTAGGGGATTAATCAAGATTACTGAACAATTTGAAGGAACTTATTAACTTATCATTCAAGATAGCACAGAAACGGATTATACAAATGTCAGAAAATTGATCAAATAAAATTAGACACTTGGCGTGCTTAGAAAGTCTTTACACCATCATATCAATCGAAGGTTCTATAAATACAAGTGTGTTTGAATTGCTCAAAGGTGATTGTAAATGATTCTATATTTTCGAAGCGGACTGATGATTATGTGTTCTGAGTCTGGATGGGATGCTCCGAGCCTGTGAAAGAAAGGTGCAATTCGTGATCCATCGATTCATCTTCACTTCGTCTAGGTTGAAGTTGATTCAAAGCGACAATTGCAGGATCAATTTGAGGATTATGAGTGATGGATGATCGAGGAAGAACTGGTGGGAGTGAGGTAGGTTCTTGAAGTTGCTGGTGGTTGTCTAACTGGTGATTATCGCAGGTTTGTGGAATGACCTTGGAGCTTATCTCAACTTCAGCTTGCTCCAGGTGATCTGTATGCTCAACTGTGTCAAGAATTTGTTTGTCATCTTCTGGTGCCGCGAGAGTTTGAACATTTTCAGCCGTGCCAACGGTTTGGTCATTAGGTTCAGCTATGTCGATGGTCTGGTCGTCAGCTTCCGGCGTCGCAAGAGTTCGATCAGTTTCAGACGCGCCAATAGTTGGGTCATCAGGTTCAGACGTCTCGATGGCTTCTTCATCATTTACAGGTTGAACAGTCTTCTTCATCGTAGAAGCCGCTTGTGTAGTCAGATGTGCAAACTGTTCTTTATTCTTCTTCAAGTATTCTTCCTCACTAGTAATTGTGATTTTACGTTTGCCAACGATCTGTTGAACAGCAAAGTCTGAGTTATTGTTTGATAGCTTACGCCGATTAGCATCATCTGCATCATTCAACGATTCCCATTTATCTACTTCGTCTCTAATCTCTTTCAGTGATTTTCGATGTACACGTTCCGAATCCAGACTAGCATTATGAAGTAATATGTAACGATTCAGTCTACGCGTCATCGTATCTGTAGTCCCATCACAAGATAGATGGTGTTGCTGTAAAAGTGCTTTGAAGTCTTTCATTTTTAAAGATTTAAAATGAGGTAATGGGATTTTTTTCTCTGGTACATTCGGATTCGCTCCTTTCCTTATCTCGGCTTTCTTTAGACGTCCAGATTTTGCAAAAGTTGTAACAGATTGTTTTACATTACCAGTCCCGGCCAGACATTTGTCCAAGTGTGAATTCATGTCCGAATTACGTAGGAGCCTGTTACAGACTGGACAGGGGAGCATCGCAGCAGCTAGAAAGTTCAAAGAAAACTCAATCAGCGAACAGGACAGATATCGATGATTTATGCATAAAGCTTTTTCCATATCGAGCGTGTTTCACTGACGATTGTTGAGATCCCCGGTTATCATTTCTATGTCACTATCAGAATCAGAGACAGCCTTGGAGGGGCGCTTGTCTTTAGTTTTTCTTTTTTTAGAGGCCTGTGTGTTGGTAAGACTTCCGCCTGAGGTATCTCGGACTTCGGGAGCTTGATGGGAAGAGCGCGTTACTCGCATCCCAGATGAGGTGCCTTGAGACTCCAGCGATTCGGCTTTTCGTTTGTCGGGGATCATTCTTGGTTCAGGCAGTTTAGACGAGCTAGAATTTGAGGCTTCTGGTAGTTGAGCTGCTTGGCTTGTGGATCCCGAAGCTAAGAGAGGCAGTCGATTGTTCGCAGACTGTAACAAGCTCTTCACTCGATCCGCTTGAGAAACCATGTTAAGGATTTCTGACCTAGCCTCTTGCCAATTAGTTACAACTGTTTCTAAAGCCGGTACTGGTTTGATCTTTTCCTCATGAGCTTCAGTTTGACAAATTGGACACCTTTGACTATTTCCTACTCCACCAAGTCCAGCTGAACCGATTTTACTATTTAAAGTTTGATTGAAACAAGCGCGTATACAAACTGAACAAAACGTATGACAACATTTCGGGATATGAATCAAGACTGGAGCCTCGAAGAAATCTTTACATATCTAAGCAAATGGAAAGGCAAGTTAGTTTGAGTAAAAGAAGTCTTGAAGTAAATGAGTTGTTTCGTTGAACAAAGACTAACCGGACACCTGAGGCTGGTATCTAGAGCAGAGAGACATTGAAAGTTGGGTAGAAAGTCTTCAGGTGCAGAAACTGACTCGATTTCTTCTTGTAGTCGCATGATGCTGAGTGAAGCTAGTGAAGAATGAAGTTTTGAATTGGATTGGTTCTAAAAAGTTGACAATGAGAATTCACAAAAGTTCCAATTCCAGCTAAAGTACGATGAGGCGGGTGCGGATGCGTAGCTGGACGCTGTGTAAGGCCGCCTCTGCTGCGTGCACTTGTTAGCAATCACCAAAATCAGATTTCACTGAGCGTTTGTCAAGTTGATTTGCTCCTCTTCTGGAACCTGTTACCTGACCATCATCAACTTTCACAACTTGAAACTTGTATACCCACTCATTTCAATGCGGAGAGCCTATGTCATACCACCGCATCATCGGGACATCATCCGCTATTAAAACACTCGCTACACCACAGAGGTGTCTTGGCCGGCTACAGGCGGCCATGGCAGGCCAGCTGCAGACCGCCAGCGCTTGCATAGGGGCAGGCCGTCTGCAGATGGCCCTCACGCGAGACGCCTGCCAGACGCCTGCTGGCCCGGCCTGCAGGCCGGCTAGTTTTTGCCTGCAGGCCGGCTGGAATCCGTCTGCCGACGGTCAGCAGGCTTGCTGGCCCGACACATCCCCCGGGTATTCAGGTATCGGACTCGCTGCTGGCTGGGTCGATTTCCGGGTAGGGGCAGATCAGTCTGATCACTCAGGTCACCTCAAATCAGCTACGAGGCTCATCAACACAGACACAGTGACTTGATAACCAACGTATGATTGATTCCACAGTAGCAGTGTATGTACATAGAGATCCGTTCAATTAGACCAAACTTCAAAGATAAAAAAATGACCCGTATCACAATTAAAGTTGTATTTTATTGATTGAATGAAAAGCAAAATGATGAAAAAGCTAATAGTTTAATTAATTAACTATTGGATTCCCAACCGAGGTGGTATCAGATCCAGATGGCCTCGCATTACCTGCAGACATGCGCGCCATGATGGCCTCCTCGGATGGCAAGTCTAAAGTGACTTTTGGTTCGCGCGTTTTCAGGTCTTTAAACCAAAGTTTCCCATCAAATAACTGGCGGTCCTCATCATAGACGATCTGATAGAAGCTGCGTGTGAAACGATGTGATGTCAGTGATGCTTGAAAAATCATATACATACATATAATATGTTTGCTCACGCCGTAGTATAATCTTCGTTGCCCTTCAATCGCACCTCGGAAAGCTTCTTGTCAACTGCACGCCAGACTGACTCAGATCCTCTACCCCCTTTGAGCATCACCCGTGCGGCTTCCCGACGCTGAGCACAAAAATAAAGTGTATAAGCGAGGAGTTTGATGGATTTCCAAATGCTGTTGGACTCACGAGATATGTGATTTGTCCCCGTGTGGGCAGATCGGTGGCTGCCCACACTGCGTCGACTTCGGCCTTCTCCCCAGCAACAGCACACCTCACAGCAACCTAGATTGTGACTTGCAGTTAATCGAATGATTATATGAAGGGAAATGAGATGACTTACTCGTTGCACCATCCCTTTTATATGGGGAACCGGAATGTCTATGTTCTCTTTGGTTTTAGAGTCGAATATGCCTACCAAGAGCTGTTTCGGTCGTGAGTTGGAGTTGCATTGTTCCAAAACGCGACCGATGTGAGAAGGAGAAGGAAACACAACCTACCACGTTGTGCAACTTTTCCCTGGCGTGTTTGCCCGCCAATCGCAAGGCGCTAGCGTACGCTTGTGTGTCGGGCGCTTCTTCGACTCCATAGACTTGACGAGGCAGGTGTTCAGCGGCAAACACCTGCCCTTCTTTGGCCACTTTTTTCTAGATGATACGAAACAGAGCGAGTTAGCAGAGACACTGATTCATCAATATGAATATGATGAATCAGTGACTTACCTTCATAGTATTAAATAACGAGTTCGGAAGATACCCTTCCAAACCGTTCTTGACGGCGGTATACGCCTCAAGGACGGGGGAGAATAGCAGTTTAAGGGCCAAGGGGTTGATCAACCCCTTGGAAAACAAAATTGACATTTCAGCCAATGGTCCAGAATCTGATTCAAAAGATTTTGAAATACACTTACAAGAAGTTTTGGGCTTGCCTTCCACTGGGGCTTCACGGTTGATTCGTCTGCGGCGGATCCTAGCACCACGGCAGTGGCTGATCCGGAAGCCGATCCCCGTTTGGCTTCTGGTTGCGAGGCCAGTTCCATGACGGCCCTGGTCATCGTGACCATTTGTTCACTCAACGTGTCAATCTTACTATTGACACGTACTATCTCCATTAAGAGTCTTGAATCTGCAGTGACTTGAGCAAGATGCCGATTGTTTTCCCCGAAGACCTTTGGCGATGGTAGTTTGACAGATGAGAAGAAAAAAACATCAAAAAACAAAGTCAATCATACTGATTGATCACAGAAAGGTAAGACTTTGGAGAATTTTACCTCTGCTTGAGCAATCGCATAAGCGTGGAATGGGCCTTCTAGGCCGCACCGCGTGGCCAATGCCTGCAGCGTAAGCATTGTTGGCGCAGGGAGTGGGCAAGAGAAGGTTTGGGTAACGTCAACGACTTGATCTCTTGAACTCGGGCGGTTTGGTAGGTCGTTTCCACGTGATCCTCGCGAGTCGGATTGATTTGATGCTCGCAAATCAGATTGATTGGGAAATCCACGAGGTGGCCACTGAGGATCATCTCGGGGGCCGCGCGTTTGGCCTGATGGGGATCGAGAGCGCTCGTCGCGTTCTCGAAAGCGAGGAAGAACCTCCTCTCGGCCTGGGTTAGCTTCGTGGTTAGGAGTCCTCTGGAACTCCCGACCTCGAGGTATGTCCCCACCGTCATTTCTAGGTGTAGGTGAGTCCAAAGAGGCTGAAGAAGATCACACTCGAGGTCAGTACTGATGAGGGTTCTGTGAGTTTGTCAACTCACAGAACGAGTCGTTCCTAAGTGACCCATGGTTATTGAAACTTTGAATAACCATGGTTCCGCCTCGAGATGGCGAATCGAGGCCATTGCCGAGGTCAAGAGAACCTCGGCCTCCAAATTGAGCGCCTTGATAGCAAGCATTATGGTCAGTCAATCACACCTGAACGTGTGAAAGGCAAGTGACTTACTGAAATTAAAGGGAAAATCGGTGGCCATGAATTTAAACGATTGATTGGGGATGTGAGTTTTTGGCTGGAAGGCCGGAATCGATTTGTTCCAAGTGTGGCAAGTTGCCCCAGGCCAAAAAAGGGTTCCCAGGGAGGGATGGTGCCACTTTTGACAGATCTCAAGTGGCACCCACGCTTTGACAGGAGATTGGATCTGGTGCCCAATTCTGCACTTTTTGAAAAAAAAAATCTGGAGTCACCGTTCCACCTTCAAAAATTTGGAACTTGCCCAATGTCACCATCCCAAACTCACACCCAATCACACAAGCGCAAGCGAGATTTCTTCCTGGGTTTTGCTAAAGACTCGTGAGTGTGTTGTTGTTAAGCCGGCCACCCTTTAACTGATCACGACCATGTCTTTTCCTGGCTTTCAGCGATTCAGATACATCAGAAAGTCGATTCGTATCTCTGATACGACTTGAGCCTGTGGAGGATATGGACCACTCACCTGTGATCAAAGCAAATGCGACTCCTGAGGTCGCACCTACCGGAAACCCATTTGATGCGATACGTAAGCTTCAAGCCTTTAGCTAGAGAAAAAAAACAATTACTTACTTTCTATGTAGCTTTCCCAATAGATGGCGGTTACGTGATCTTTTCCGATCTTCGACAAATCATGAGCTTAACGACGTTGGAGGATTATCTGAAATTTGCCTGTTTGGAACACAACGAGATTGAGAATGTCCTTCCGATACTTCAGGCCAACGGAGTCAATCATTTTGATTTATTTTTGTTTGTCGATTATATCAATAGGGAACTTTTGCGTAAATGGGGCATCTCTCACGGAACGAGTGCTCGGATCATGGTCCATGCCCTGATGTTTTATCAATTCCATGTTAACAAGCTATCATGAAGTCTTTCCTTTTTTGTTATCTTGATTTGATTTGTAACGCGATCAAACGGTCTATTGGATGATGATATTGTTTTAAATCATCAGATCTTAGATGAGTTAGCTTCAAACCATATCGAACGAGAGATTGTCGCATTTGTGCAGCGAGTCTATTTTGTATTTGATTCAATAATTATAAGATACGACAATATAATCTGCGTATTGATGCGATTGCCCCATAGATCCTCGCTTCTCAAAAAAAAAACAATTGCCCCATCCTTACTTCTCAAAAATTTCAGCTGTCCCTTATTTGAAATGAAGATGGTACGCGTCAAGATTGATCCACCTCGAATATCTTCACAGCTCCTGACCATGTTAGAGCTACTGCGCAAAGATGGGCATAATCTGGATGCGGTGGATGACATGCTCAAATACGTGGATCACCAAAAAATGGAAGATTTTGCAAGCATTTCAATTCGTTTGAAGCGCAACGGTTCCAACTACGAAAGCTGGCTCTACGGGGTTAATGAAGTCTATCGCTGGTTCTCTGGCAAAGGTTTTTACTTGTACGAACCACCCTCTTCAATCACATCAATACACAATTGGGTTGCAGATGAGGTACTTTTGGCAATTATTTGTGCTACCGTGCATCCCAATGTGCGTCCAGCGGTTTGTATGGCCACGTGTGCTCATGACGCTGTCATGTGGGTTAATTGGTATCACAACTGTGAAGGTGAGCTTGGAACCTTCATTAGTTAGTAATAAATACTGATCATCCTGATTCAGTTCCAAAGATTCGGGTGGGCTTTCCATGAATAATCCGGGCGAGGTCATCATCTTCATTGATTGTGAGTACTTTATCATCATAGATCTGCAAAAGAAATGTTTGATTGACAATTCTTATTCCCTTGGCCAACCAGCCAATGCTATATAGAATTTTTGCGCACTGACTGTGATAAATTTGATGTTTATATTCAAAGACTTTAGATGATTGTAACAGCAACTACATGATTCTTATGATGGGATATCTTTCATGTTTATCATCAAGGTGTTATATATAATTGTAATATCAAGTGGAACATCATGCTGTCTATGAAATCCAAAAGCGGCTGCATCATTCACCAAAAATGTTAACCCAATGGGAAATTGCAACAGTGTTCAACTGTTCTCTGAGCCCTGGTCATTACCTTTTTTTGCTGGACGTGGTTCAGCCTTCCAAACGTTGAGACCCTTGGTGATGGCCTGGTTCCAAACCTCAGGAGGAACTGGATTGAGTTGATAATCCGAAAGCCCGCGGTGAACATGGCCATTGTAATGTGATGCCACGTTGAGGATGAATGAGTTTGAATTAACATGTTCAACTCCCCACAGGCCAATGGTTGATTCCCTCCGCTCAATTTTCTTGTGGTGGTTCTTGGCCAATTTACAATCAGAATCGTGGCAGTTATGTTGAACGTTCAGCAAGCACACAATGTCCTGGGAGCCATAATATCTCTTGGTCAATATGAACACCCAGTTGCACAGTGAAGAGCAGAACCTTACCTTGACATTGATGATCATAATTTGTTCTGTTACCTTAAGTTCCCACATCCCATAAAATTGGTTGATTGGACCCTTCTGACATTTTTTGATAATAAGATGGGTGTGGGAATCAGACACCCCCTTGAGTTTCCAGATTGATTGCACTTGTCCAACCTCGCGGGAGTTCACCTGCCATACAAAAACATAAGCCCTTTGCCTTACTTTGAGACTATCAAAGAAATACATATTGGACAAACCACCAGAAAGTCATTTTTTTCAGCCTTGTGTCGCCCAATCAACTTGATACTTTGGTAGACTTTCAACTGTCCACGGTCGACACTGAGTGGGATGCAAGATGGTGCAACTGATTGTTTCTCGCACAAAGCTTATGACATCAAGAAGCTTAGTTACATGAAGGCATCCAGAGAATTGAAAGAAGGTTACTTACGGCCAATTGAATAGGTGGAGATGCACCCCAAAGACGAGTCCAGACCCATTGCTTGAAATAACTCGGGTACTGAAGATAATAACGCTCGCAATTTTGGGCCACTATGGACACGCGATTTGAGATCATGGTCAAAAACGGAAGAACCGGATACAAAAATCCTCAACATGACCTGGGTATAGGAAGTGTTTGCTATGTCTTGTCCTGGACTTTGATGGTTTGAATGAATCGATTTGTGGCGAGTGACACCGTTGAAAGATTCAAGTTTTTCAGTTGCAAATAAACAAGCCGGTCCAAACCTACGAATTGAATCTTGTAGGTGAACGAGCATGTGAAACTTGGGCTTGTTGACCCAGCGAGCATCGAGGGCTACCAAGTTTTTGAGAAATCTGGATATGGCAATGTCCAGTTCAGCTAGATAGGTTTCCATGTTCGGTATTTCAGTCTGAAAAATATAAGATCCTAGAAGACAAAGAGATGTCCACATTTCGCGTTTTTCCTCGCTAAGGTGTTCAAACAGGACAAAGGGGACGGTCTGTAACACAGTTCGAAACTCCTTCCCCACTAGACTCTGATAGTAAGTAATCATTGTGTTTGGTTGAACGGGCGGGATATTCAAACCACTAGTATTGAAAGCCCTCCAACGACCGGAAAGATTGTTGTAGTTCTTTGAGTCAGCCTTGATATTTCTAGTTCTTTCATCGTGTCGTGGAAGAGATACTTTGTGGTACCCAAAAGTGCCACATGGAGCACCTCAACTGGAGTATCTTTGTGACCGTCAAATCCTACAAAACAATGCCTATGGATCAGCTTCTTTCAACTGAAAGCAAAGTATAATGAGAGAGACTCACCTTTGAGTCTCAACATGGGATTGAAGATATGTTCTCCATGTTGAGCATTGATGTCTTGACAGAGTTTCTCCACTTCAGAAGGAGGCAGAGACTCATGGGCTACTTGCACATTTTTCTGGAAAACTTTGTTCATAGGATCTCGAACTCCAAAGTCACGGCCCATCTTTTCAACTCGAGTTTTAGTGTTGCGCTTTTGAGATGTGTTCCAAATTTCCTTGGTCCATCGTCTAGTCTGGTTCCAATCTTGGCCAGGTAATAGGCACTGCAGAGGTCATTCAGTTTCGCTATCTGGAAGAACAAAGATTGGTCTCATACCTTCTCTCCATCTTCATCCAGGCCAAGAAAGTCTCTGACAAAATTTTCTAATTGTTTGTCAGCCTGCTTTGCCACATGTAGATCACACATCCGACATGGCGTGAGGGTGTTGGCTGGGTTGAGTGTATTCGAAATCTCTGCGTGCATTGGAGAGTCCCCCAGGTGAAAAAGAGGCACCGCCATTACCAAAACTTCTGCACCCAGATGTTGGTCATATGCAAAGAAGCCATTTGTTCCATAATCACTAGAGGAAGCAAGTGCATGTTAATTACCCAAGTAGACCTATTTCAACAACAAGAATGCCTCACTTTAAATCATCAACAACCTGATCAAATAGCTCTAGGGCTGTCGCACAATTTGAAGTCGCCAGGAAATGGATGTTGAACTCCTGGTTTGATAGATCAGATGGTAAGCCGGCCAGTGTAAAGTAGATACTCATGTGTTTGTTCCACTTTTTGGATATATTTCCTGAAGTGTCGTCAGAATAAAGAGCCAGAGGAACATGGCGGATCATTTTGCCTTGTGCCTTGGCTCGCCACGGGTTTTCAATTGGATTGCATGGTACTGTTGAATGTTCAGATTCTGCAAGGACAATGATTCACATTAGCTCTTGAGTACATTTAATTAATAAATTAATATTATTTGAACTTACGATACATATGATTCCCACAAACAGTTTTAAGAAGAACTCCATTCTCCACCTCAATATGTCCAAATGATCGCCAAAAGTCTTTGCAAGGAATGGTGACTAGCGTGTCAGAGTCAAAAGCGCAATCTTGAGGAATGATGACTTTGAGTTGAGACCGGTGATGAGGATCGTGTTTGACTATGGCCGGTAGACACTTGGCCATAAGACAACCATCCTTTTGGAAGAAGAAAACAGGTACTACAAGCTGCTGAGTTCTCAGTTGGACTGGCTCGTAGATGTAGTAGTGGACATTGTTGGATGATATCATTTGAACACGTAGATCAGGAGGGTAATCTTCACGCCACTTTTCACACTGCGATAGCCGGTTGATTGGCCCATCAATGGTGAGCTCGGGCACATATACCAAATAGGGGCTGACCAAGGGGTTTGCCAACTCCTGTGAACGCAAACAATTTAGCTATGTCTAAGCTAGTCAGATTGAGTAATGAAAGCTGGCTCACGTTACTTATGATGGTCTTGACATCCAAACCAAACAGTGGATTCCCACATGGACTAATCCTTTCCCGTATATCAAGACCCATTTTTTTCTTCAATCTTTTGACAAGTGCCCTCAAAGTGCCCCAATCTGGCAGAGTGACTCCCAGAATACGCAGAAGGGACTGTATTCGCTGGTATTGGACACGCGAGAGGAGGTTCCGGTTTGATCCGATCATGAGCAAAGCTACCACATGCTGTCACAATTGAAAACAATCAATGAGTGTCTAGTGATGCAATATACTCGAGCTACTTACCTCTTTCTTTTTGAAGGGGTACCATTCAGCTGACTCCTCAATTCTAATGCCTGAGAGCTCGTGGTCCAACAATTCCTCGTAGACAGCTTCATCTTCAGCGTTGTCAAGTCCTGTGTTCAGTGCATCAAAGGCATCGCGGAGCTTATGAAAATCAATCCGGCTGTCTGAGTCATCTGATTCATATCCATCCTTGTCTGTTTGGCCGAAGGAGCGGAGGAATGAAAGTGGAGAAGGTGGGACCGATTGCAATTCGGAAAGATGGTCATTGTCTTCAAAGTAGTGGTTCAGGTTGATTGCAGGTGGTGTTGGTGATCTCTCTACAGGGGTCGGAAACTGCTGACGTAGGACTTGGTCTTCTGCTTGTCTTGTGAGAAACTGCTCTGAGGCACGTATGTGCGCTGGTGAAGCCACATGAGCTTCATAGTATTTCATGGTTCGGCTTTGGATGCAGACATTACATCGATACCTTAAAGGACTCTTGCTTTGTTCAACAATAACTGAGTGGATGTGTGTGGAATTATGGGTCAAGTGTCAGTAGAAAGCCTTCATTGAAATGTGATTGAAATAAGACTTACACCGTGGTAGATCATTCATGATTTAGATTGAGCACGCTGCACAGTTGATAAGGTGGTTGTGGTGAAGTGTGGTTGGAATGATGTGAATTTGGGTTTGAAGTCAAATTTGGGATTGAAGTCAAATCGCCGATGTCTGTGGTGGCCGTCTGCTGGCAGTCTCTTGGCCGCTTGCAGGCGAAATTCCGGCCGGATTAAGCCTGAAACATGATGCCCGCCTGCAGGCCGTCGATACGCGGCCTGCAGGCCGCCTGTGCATATCAGATTGCTCGCTGGGCTCAAGCTCGACTGCAGCCCGCATATAAATGGCCTGCGAGTCGGTCTTGAGGCCGAATTTTGACCTGACCGATCTCAGACGGCGTCAGGCCAATTTCTGACAAAAACCCCTCCCGTGGTGTAGCTCTGCCGGTAAACCCCCCGTGAAAAGACATCGCGGAGACCGAGTTGGACGCGACTGGACGTGACGCGTCGGATCCTAAAGTAGCATACCATTGAGTGTGTCCCGCGATCCAACCAGGAAACTGTTTCTTGTGAAAATTTAGGTGATGCAGGCGCAATGAAATGTCTTCAGGAAATTACATAGCTGTCCAGTGTTGAGAGGTTCTACCATATGATGAAGACTTTCCTTGAATCAGTGAAGGAGACGAAGTAAATGCTACGTCGCTTGGACATTGGACGGCAACCCTTGCCCTCAACGAGGACGAGTCATGCTACACCAAACGAGTGGGCGCCTCTCCACCTGCCCCTAACGCTGAACGAAGCCATGACGCAGCCAGCGGTACGGGCGTGGTGAACGAATTCAAGGTCACAACAATGATCTTAACAGACCCATAATGTAAAAATGTAAAGAATGATTCGAAATTCAAGGTATAACTTGCAGATATTTAGGAGACCCGACGACGTCTGCTCTAAACTAATTGATAACTCGATCTAACTTGATTCCTGCTCAAGAAGATGTAGAATCCATTTGATAGACGATTTTATAATTCATTTATAGAATGATCCAGGTCCTTCATGCCTTTCAAGGAATATTCAGATCTAGGAAAACTCATTGGGTACTTGAAGGCGATTATAGAGGCAATCATATACACTGGTGGCTAACCTCATGGTGGTTGAAGTCGTGAAATGCCCAGTACGTTAATCTCCCACTCAACCTTCATGTTCGGAAATTCGATCATCAACTGATACCTTACAAAATCATAATGGATCAGGAGTCAGGACACCCTAATCACGGATACGAAAAAACGATGATACACGAGGAATTGGTTGATGGCTATCTGGGGACTGTGATCTTTCTTGTATTTCTATTGATTCTATTGCTTGTATCAAGTCAAAGAGTGACGGTCACCATTCTCTACACCAAACCTTGTGCAGATAATAAATTGGTACATGCAGAAACACCTCAGTGACACTATCAGAGGTTATGTCACTGGAGGTTGACTTTACCAGGTAGACTTGTTGAAGAAATGATAGAGGAGAAATAGAGTAGGTTTAATCAGACCAACCACCAAGATGCTGGATGATGGAGATGCGGCGGGTTTCTTTTTGATATGATATTGCATCCTATGGTTTTGGGGGAAATAACAGGAGATATGAAGATGATTGCAATTTCGACAAGGCTATCGGAGATCGATGCTCTTCCTATCCATATAATATGCGCTTGCTCTCCAAACCTATGTTATGCAGTTACAAGAATGATTATTGTCTAATGGATGACGCATAATAAGAGACCACTATGTAAAAAAAACTATTCTGGCTCATTGCTCAAGTTGAAGAGGTTGAGGCAGATATGTTACAAGGCGCAATTGCTAAGAGACGAATACATGGGATGCTGCAGCTCAGTATCATCTGAATGATATTAGTTGAGCGCAAGGCTGAGTACAATATGGATATGGTGATAAGCAAACAACCAAGTATTACCCAATCATAAGAGTTGGAGACAAAAATGGGGTTGAGGCCATGTTCAACACTTTCAAGCAAGTTCGGGGAAAAGTATCGCAAAGGCTACGACATATTTACTCGCCAACGAGTAACACCTTCTTCAATTCAATTTTTGTAAAGGAACTGGTTGATAATCTCGACTGGAGAAAGTCGAATGGCTCACGCGATCAAAAAAAATCTTCAACTGTATACCAATCGACTTGCAGTATTCGTCCAACGGAATCAATATAGAAACCACAGCTGCATCAAGTGGAAGGCTTTCTTCTTCTACTGGTAAATGTATCACTTTTAATTTGGGGAAGTGATTTCGGGTGATGAAGTTTGAAAATTGTAACAGTCCTTCGAATGATCCCTCCTCTAACATGTAATTTGACTTTTTGTCTGGAGCTGAATCATATCCGATAAAGTAATTGAACATGATGTGACGAAGAGCTTTGCAACCCGAAAAACAGTGAATATACTGACAACCAGCACTTGGCCAGATTGTCAAATGTGTCAAAGCCGGAAGTAAAAATTGATTATCCTCAGGTTTGAAAGCCAGACAATCCTCTTCTGATTCGAAATCCATATTGTAGGCAAATCTGAGTTTGAGATGGGTGAGGAGAGGCGCCCAAGAATTTATGAAGCAGGGCATTTTCCCTAATCCAACGTCGATACAATTGAGGATCGTGAGATTTTCTAGACGAGGAGGACCTGGCCGATTGCCCCAAGAGCTGCTTAGAGTATCAACGTCGTCCAGGACAAGACGTCTGAGGTTTTTCAGATTGTAAAGACAGGTAGCGAGCTCGCCATGGTCTCCCCCCTCTTCATCCCCTACATTTTCCAACTCGAGCGATTCGAGTAGTGGGAGATGTGTAACGGTGTTGGATACGCATTCCGATCCGAGTACTGAAAACGTAGGACTGGATATTCGGAGATGTCGAAGATGGCTGATTCCAGAGAACAGTGAGATGAGTTTATCACTCAGGTGATAACCTTGTTCTTGACTAGTAAACATCGTTGGTAGATGCGGACATTTGAGATGGAGCGTGGTAAGCTTCTCACAATGAGAAAGCACTCGGGCGAGATTTTCAGGAGAGAGACCAAGTGATCGATGATGGTCTTGAGCACTGATAGCTAGATTGTCAGAATGGATGGCATCAACATCCCAAAAGTCATTGTCCTCTTCGATAAATTTTGTGGTGTTTACATGCGAAGATTGTGGTGATTGGTTTGCGCCTATGGCGGCTTCCTCGGGACAAACGAGCCGTGGTTTTTCTTGCAGCCATTCATATCGTAACTTCACATGTACTTCTTTGACATAACATCCGTGTTTCGGTAAGATTTCATCCATCCAGAAGGACATCGGACCACCTGGTGTGGAAGGAAATTCAAGATACTAGTTCGATGTAGCAACAAAGGTAGAGGTGTAAAAAGTTATACGATATAATCATCAGTCCATTTTAGGTTTGTATCTCAGAAGCGTCAATGAGACAACAACCACCCACCTGCCATATGATGGGGCGACATAGAGAATAAGTCCTACGATTGAGCACGGAAAAGGTTTGAAAGCTCGTCAAGATTGGCGATTTAGGATTGTGTTTATAGATCCGTACAGCGCTCTTCGGCCCTGATGAAACAGTTATCGTCTGTTCTGACTTCTTCTGTAGATTCTTTTGAGATTCGGCCCAGTGATGAGTTTTGAGAAGGTGTCCTATGATATTGAGAAGGACCTCGTTTGGTAAGCGGCCGAGTAAATCTTCCTCATTTCCATATGAGTTTTCAGTTTGAGCCACTCGTTCATTTTCTTGTCTTGAGTTGGTCATCTCAATTGAATGCAACGAAGGTGAGATGAATCGAACAGAAGCTATGATTTTGGGTATTCGTCAATCAAAGTTGTGCATCATCATCCTCAGTTGATGGTCGCAGGTAGGCGCGGAATGTCTACTTAGGCCCACATGAAGTACAGACATCTTCGTTAAACGCATTCCTAATATTGCCATTTTAATTTCTTAGCCTTGATACAGACATTGTACATTCTTCGACCTCTCTTCAAAGGGTCTGGAACTTGAATGTTCCGAGAACTTTTAACCGATTTCAAGAAGGGTCTGCTGAGTTGGGCAAAAGAAAATGAAACTGTGTTCATACTTCCGGTTTGGTAGAACTCAAATTTCTCTGACCAAAAAGTGTCACATTTGGAAAGCCCTCTCTGCGCGGCCACGTCCTAAACACAAGTAAGAGTTGTAGAGAGGTCTTCATGTGGCTCTTGTCAAAGCTTCCAGTCAAGTTAAAGTCAAATTCCAACGTGCTCTGGAGGAGAGCATGAATTAACTCAAGTTGGTCTATGGACCTCTTTATCCAATACAATTCAACAGATCCTGGGTCCTCATTCAGAATGAGGTCAGCACCAATCAGGATATCCCAAGGACGCACACACATATGACCCATCTTCATAATCTAGAAGTACTGTCACTGGGATTTGAAAAATCAAAACAGGTCTCCAAATGTGATTTTGTTTCTTAAGCTTTGATATGGAAACAATCTGAGGCTTGGCAAACCAAACAAAGAACTTGGATGTGAAATGACAATCAACCGATTTGTTGCACAAAGAAGAACATGGATTGAACCCAAAGAGATATCCAAAGAGAGAAATTGAGAAAGTGAAAAGTGAGAAGATCAGTGATATCTAAAAATAACAATTGGTCTCAACTGTTGAGGATTTAATGATGAATTTATAGAGACCAGTATTAGTAAAGACAATGATAGGAAAAACTTGATTTGTCAATTGAATCTACTCTGGAATATCCGAAAAAAAAATGAAGAATGAAGAAGTCCAAGATCAGCACTTACACTCTTCACTTAATTTAAGAAAACCATTTTGAATTGATGGACATGGATGGTCAGAATATGATGGGTGTGGATGGTGAGGGAGGGTGATTCTGGTGGTGAGATTGATGATTGATGGTGTTGGTTCCAGAGAGTTCCAGAGTCAAGATTGGAAACCCCATTAGCTTGAACAAGCCCTCTCTGCGCGGCCACGTCCGCGCGCCTCGCAGAGGGGCTTGGGACTAATTGTGAAATCTTGGCACGGAGACTCCAAGGATTAAGTCCTCTTAAGCCGTTTTTTGACTTTTCCTGGTTTCCTCGCTGATAAACACCAATTTTCCTTGCAGGCAACTTTCTTCAGCACGATGTTGTACACATCCTGGTATGCTCATATCTTATATATCCTGGGTGATGTGGCCGGGAAAATGAGATGAAAATCTTTACAACAATGCCCTTTTTGGATTTCAAGTCACTCTACGTTGTGAATACAGGCTGTACAGTGCGGACCACCCCCTTAGAGCATCCGCACTGGTTTGCGGTTGTTAACTTGATCACGCACGGTAACAAACCCTACTTTAAGTAAAAAATTACTTAACTCGACTAAATTCCCCACTCGTTTGCATTAGCAGTGCTGTAACTGTTACAACTTTACAGATAATGCATGTGCTCCACACGGGTCATGCAGTAAGGTAACATTTTGATTTTTCAAGTACTAATCACCTGCTTTCATCACAAGTGTTAATATGATAGAGCCACTGTCCGCTTCTTTGGAGGACTGAAGTTGCTTTCACATTCTCCATCTACATAGATCCAATCACTACAAGAAAGATAATATTTTCTGGGCAGAAAATTAAATTATTGATACACAAAAATATTGAGAGGCCAGGAGAAGGGCAAAAAATAAATAAAAATATGCATCTTGTTCCCTGCGGTGAGAGCTTCACTCTCCATATTTTTCCATATTTTTACAGTCCGTATTGATAAGTGTACTAACAATAAACCTTCACAATCATCCAATTACAACCTGTAACAAGCACTGAGATTTGGCTCATTAGTGTTTAGAGAAACTTTTGATTTCTGAAAATACTCATAACTTTTTCAATTCCGGTCCAAAACGCTCGATTTTGGGTGCATTGGTAAGCTGGAATTGTCCTCCAAATAGTTCATAATAGGACCACACAGCATGCTGGTCTGCTAAAAAAGATATAATCTTTTTTGTACATTTGTACATACAGATCCATAGAATGATTGTTATACTAGCTACATAGTTCTTGACCTTATGAAAGTTTGAGAGGAAGAGTTCAGCTTTCTAATGCACTTAAAATCGAGTGTTTTGAGGCAGATTTGACAAAGTTATAGGTGTTTTCAGAAATCAAAAGTTTCTCTAAACACTAATGAGCCAAATTTCAGTGCTTGTTACAGGTTGTAATTGGATGATTATGAAGGTTTATTGTTAGTACACTTATCAATACGGACTGTAAAAATATGGAAAAATATGGAGAGTGAAGCTCTCACCGCAGGGAACAAGATGCATATTTTTATTTATTTTTTGCCCTTCTCCTGGCCTCTCAATATTTTTGTGTATCAATAATTTAATTTTCTGCCCAGAAAATATTATATTTTGTGTAGTGAATACTTGTTCATCTACCTGATCAGCAATTTTGATTTAAAAGGACAAAGTCAACATGACTTTGTTCAGCAACTCAATTGATCAATTCAAGTTCAAAAACCAAACGCTTGACTACATTGATCAAGCCTTTAATGAGTCTGAATACATGCAATTATGATCTTGTGAAAATATTAAAGATTCAAAGTTAAAAAAGAAAAATCGACGATCTGAACGATCTGAACAAATCCAAACTTTTCTTAATGATTTGTATCACTTGATCTTGAAAGTCCCCCATGATTAGTCTTTGAATGTTGATTGTCTTTCATTTGAACTGTACATGCTATATGAATGTTGACATTCTACATATTCATCTGATTGGTATGAAGTCAAGTTGAAGATATCTGATCGAGCTATTTTAATTAAAAAACACCAAAAATTGAAGATTGAAACAACATGAATCAGCATTGATTGTTCTTGATTTAGTTCATGTGACTGTGAGGCTTGGATTTCATCGTGTGTGGAAGGTGAATGTGGAAGGTGAAAAGGAGGTGTGGGTTGACTTTGGTGTTGGAGGTCGGGTTGAGTCTCGTTTTTGGAGTCGAAGTTGCTGTCAGCTAGTCGCGATGTGTGTTAATGCATGCGTTAGCCAATCGGTAAATTTACCGATTTGCTAACGCAAATTGATCAAAAGTTAACTACCGCGGGGCTAATTTTCCACCGGTGTGGAAAAGACCCCGCGGTTGCGTTAAATTTAACCTTACCGCACCCGATTTACCGCACGAGTGCGGATGCTCTTACAGGGCAGACATATCATATAAGTTAAATCATATAAGTTAAAGGCAAACCATGTTCGCCGGCAAAACTGGACAAAACTCCCAATCAGTACTTTCAGGTTGGAGGTTTACACGTCATTTGAGTAAAATCCCTGGCTGACGCGTTCACCTCATCATCTATTGGTCAAAGCACCTGAACATTTCATCTCAATTCAATCCAATCCTTCAACCCACTTCAACTTCAACTACAATCATCGACTATGATCAGGAACTTACTTCGATATTGACCCTTTACCTTCTTTATCAATTCTCAAGCAGTTGCTCATTTCAACCGGTCATAGATAACAATCTGATCCAAACATTGTATCTTCAAATCATTCTCATGATGAAGTCACTCAGAATGGTCATCACAAGAGAAACATTAAAGCAACATGAACCAACTTGAAACATCAAAGTAATAAAACCGATTGTCACCCTCAATTTAGTTTGCTTACACTCTACAGAGTCCACCAATCCACCATTTTACTCAGCAAGTTGATTTTAGGACTTGAGTCAGTTTGCACTCACTATTTACAAATCCAATATATACCCGTTGTGTGGTTTCACTCCAGCCCAAACCTTCCAAAACAATCACAATTTCCAATAAAATACAAACATTTCAAAAAGGGAGTTCAAGATGAGAAACCTAATTTTCCAGAATTGAATACAAGATTGAGCCCTTTGCTCCTGTGAAGAGTTTTGATTCTGTGAGTTGATAATTGCTTCACTTGTTGCATTGTATCTCACTTTGGCTAACTTCAACTTCCATTCATCTTCATTCAAACATTTTGTCATCACCAGATGGAAAGTAGTGGCCACATATCTAAGTTGGATCTCATTTTTTCAAGATACCTCTAAAGCTATCTTGAAGTATATATCCACAAATCAGACTTGGTACTGCTTCTATCAATTGCTTTATTCAAGTTCACAAGTTCTACTTGATCTCAATTTTTGGATTGATGATTGGATAACAACTATAAGTCTATGAGCAAATTTATCAACTAAACTCCATGGTCATGGTCGTGGAGTAGGTCAATATCCTATCCAATTTTGGTATTCAAGAAGCAAGTGACTAACATGACAAAAATTGAAATAGATTTGAATGAAAAATCAGTTTACTTTTACTTGAAAGGAGTCGTTGATAATTCTAAAGTTTGGTTAAATTGCCATGGCCAACTTTGCATCAGGTGCGATCAGCACTCTTTTCCTCAACCCAACAAAAGTCGGTGTTATTCTTCCTGGATATATAACAACAAACAAGTCTGATAAAGAACTGACTTTCTTTCATTCAATCACAGTCGTGTTTGTCATTCACAAACTTCAAGTGCAAGCCCATCAGCTAAAACCAAATTGATACTTCTTATCGAATGGAATCTTAGCCAGAGTTGGATTTGGGAAATATATTACATTTGTTGATCAACTGTTTAGTACAGAACAAGATTACCAATTACCCATTTCCAGAACTCAATCAACTTCTTACTACTGGTACTACAATTCACCACCCTCTAGCAAGATCAATCATATCCAACCTCAATGTTTCTACTCCAACAAATTCACATGTAACATCCTCAATCAACTGGGCTATTAGACTTCAAAGTTGATTGCGATCTTTTGCGGGAAATGTTCAACGCACTTATAATCTACAGCCGTCCCTGAGCGCAATGTCTGGTACCTCAAATCTAATTGCTGCTGCTATTGATAACGAGATGTCCGATTTGAAAGCAATCAATGCTATCATCGCCAAACTGACGGGTATGAGTGGACGATGGCAGGAGTTTTTTATATGCATGGTTTACACAATTACAAAAGTAAGCGGTTGCATACATCATGATAGGATCTGCTTATTAATTTCCTTGCTAATCTCAATTACTCAACTCTGTCATCATAGAATGGATTGCTCTTTACCCAAATGATTCAACCTAGGATCAGACCCATAATGATAGATTGTTATAAAGACAAATATTTCTTAGATGAGGAACGGTACGCCAAAGCCAAATCCCACAATTGTGGTCGGAGATTTTGCTCGGAAACGGTTTATTCAAGCCTGGGAATCTTGGATTGACTTTTCGATCTCAACTTGACAAGCTACAACATTCAAAGGAGAATCAATGAAATTGATTTGTAAAGTAAACTTCTCTTTGTTCTCATAGCAATTCATCCATCTACTCTGACCGGTGTCCTACCTCCCTCGGTCCCTCATGAGGGCTGAGGGCCCCCCCCAAGAAACCTAGAGTATTCATAGATGAACTCTTTAGGTTTGCATAGGACAAACCGACCAAGAGTTTGATATGAGCCTTGTGCATTGTGATGAAATAGGTGACCATGTAACAAGCATTACAACACACATAAATAGAAATAAACTAAAACAATAAAAGTGAGAAACATAATATGAATTTAAATAATCTTCCTCGAGAGATATCAACTGAGAGAGAGTGGATGGTGGACGGAACCCAAAGGCACGACGGTTCCGTCTGTTTCCAAGATACAGGTAGATATCGGGTAACGGGTGAATGTAGAGAAAACATCCTTATACCGAGGGTGGTTTCTCTCGATGTGTTATGACCCGGACTAACACGGTGGATGTGATGAGATAGAGGATGAAGGCCTATTGGTACTATTAACTAGATTGCAGTGTGAGGATCAAGTACAACGGAGAGGAGTGAAAACTATAGAGTCCGCTCATACACGCTATTAGCATAATGCTACTAACACCTCATGTGGTTATTACACTATCCCCCTCTTTATGCCCAGACTCCTCTTGCAGCCCTGCATACATCCCTGGGTCAGCATTAAAAAACCCAGTGGGAAAAAGCTTGACCCGCTCACTTTCTCCTTGACCTTTTGTATTTTGTAGCCGCCATTGGAAATCTCTTATCAAAATCTCTTACCATTTCTTTTGCGTTGGTTAGATTTGAATATGGTTCCCACAAGTCATGTTCTTTACCGTATCCTTTCCAGCTTACAAGGTACTCCAGTGTCTTGTATCTTTTTCTGCTGTCCAGTATTGCTTCGACCTCCCACTCTTCTTCTCCTTTAATTTCAATTGGTGGCAACTCGTCTATTTGTCTTGACTTGATTGTATCGGGTTCCATTTTTCGTAATACTGAAACGTGAAACACGGGGTGAACTCCTTTCATTGTCAATGGTAACTTTAATTGGTACGTAGAAGGGGAAACTCTTTTGACTATACTAAAGGGTCCTAGCCACCTATGGTCCAACTTGGGGCTTGGCCTTGTCGTCGATATGTTTCTGCTGTGGAGCCAAACTTTCTCTCCTACTTTCCACGCCGGTGTATCTCGTATTCCCTTATTGAATTGATGTTTCATTGCTTCTTGAGCGCCTTCTATACATGATTGTAGTTCAAGTTGTACCTCTGCTAAGCGTTGTAATCGTTCCTCAACTGCCGGCACGCACTGGTCCTCGGATGGGATTGGTCCTAGAGTTAAATCGTACCCGTAGTTAGCTTTAAATGGGGATACTCCTGTTGATGTGTGAGTGTTGTTGTTATACGCAAACTCCGCCGGGGCCAATAATGGTTCCCAATCATCTTGATGATATGATACAAAGTGCCGCAGATATTGTTCCACTACCTTATTGGCGATTTCTGATTGACCATCTGATCGGGGGTGAAACGCTGTTGACGGTTGTAATTTGATGCCAAGTCTTTCGTTTAATTGAGATGTGATCTTAGAGATGAATATCAAACCTCTATCCGATACTATGGTCTTTGGCGTTCCGTGTATCTTCCATACTTCTTTCATCATTAGATCCGCTAGCTGTTCCGCTCCATCAGTGTCGTTACATGGTAGGAAATGCGCCATTTTGGTTAATCGGTCGATGACTGTTAAGATACTATTCTTCCCGTTCGACGTTGGTAATCCCGTGATGAGATCGTAACTAATGTCTGTCCAGGGTCCTGCAGGGATTGGTAATGGCTCTAGCGATCCGAAAGGTTTCATTAGCATTGGTTTCACTCTTTGACATGAAATACACCCCTCCACATATCTGTTTACGAATGCTTTTTGTCCTGTCCAGGTGTAATTGCGTTTGACGAGGCTAAGGGTTTTAGCTCTTCCTGGGTGGCCTGCCAGTTTACTGTCGTGATAAGTTTTCAGTATTTCTGCTCTGATTTTGTCGTTTTCCGGAACCACCACCCTACCGTCCTGATAAAGGATACCGTCTGCCACTGAGTACACGTTCAGAGCCTCCTTGATTTTGGATGATATCGGGTTTATTAATGCATTCATGATTTCTTGAATTTTTTCGTCCTTGACATTAAGCTCTCTTATCTTTTGTACTAGTTCCGTGTCCGATGGTAAAAGGTTGTTCTCTGGATCAGTTTTGGTGCCTGCAATATCACATTGGAACCATTCATTAGCTTTCACGTGTTCCACTTCCTCCTCGTTTGCAAATTGGGCGTCGAACGCGTCTAATTCTGCAAAGGTATCCTCTGTGATGTTGCTAGGTCGTAAGAGTTGTCCGACAGTCAGTTTTTCTTCTGATGATGGCGCCAAGTCCGGTCTTCGAGACAGTGCGTCCGGTTGAGTTGCGCTCCTTCCCGGCCTGAATTTGATTACAAAGTCAAAACACCCAAGTGTTTCTGCCCACCTAGCTTGTCTACGTGTCAGTTGCTTGGTCGTCATGAAACTTTCCAGGTTTTTATGATCAGTATATACTATTACATCAAGTCTATGGGGGTTCCCTTCCAAATATTGGCGCCACTCTTTGAATGATGCTACCAAGGCTAATAGCTCCTTATCAAAGATTTCGTAATTGCGCTCTGCTGGTATGAGTGATCGTGATAGGTATGCTACCGGATGAACTTCGCCGTCTTCAGCCTTCTGCGACAGTACTGCTCCTAGGGCCAAATCTGAGCAATCGCACTCTAGGATGAAAGGTTGGTAGGGGTCAGCTATCCGAAGGACTGGTGCGGTAGTGAATGAAGTTTTTAGTTTGTCAAATGACTCCTGTCTCTCCTTTGTCCATGAAAAAGGTGTTTCTCTACACGTGAGGTCGTGCAATGGTCTTGCTGTTCTTGAGAATTGCTCGATGAACCTCCGATAAAAGTTGGCGAATCCTAAGAACCGCAATACCTCGGACGTATTCTTTGGAGCAGGCCAGTCTGCGACTGCTTTGACCTTTGCTGGGTCCATTCGTATTTGATTCTTTGAGATGATGAGACCCAGGTATTCGACTTCTGAACGAGAGAATTCACACTTTTCCGGTTTAAGCCATAAAGAATATTTACTTAATATTTTCAAGATGTCTTCTACAGTGTCTTCGTGATTCACATCGTCTTTTGTATAGATCATAATGTCGTCGATGAATGCGGCGGTGTCTTTTCCTATATGTCCTAAGAGAATGTCCTGGATAAAGTATTGAAAACAACCTGGGGCGCCTGTAGGTCCGAATGGCATGGTAAGAGGGGCGAATTGACCTGCTTTGCATATGAACGCCAACACGTCTTCATCACCCTCTTTTACCCTCAGATTTCCATACGCGTTTCTGATGTCCAGCTTTGTGTACTTTGATGCTCCTCTCAGACTATCCACTAACTCCATGGTTAATGGTAGTGGGTACCTGTTCTTTACTGTCAGAGCGTTCAGTCGACGGTAGTCAAAACAAGGCCTGAGGTTGCCATCTTTTTTACCCGTGAATAGTACTGGAGCCGCCCACGGTGATGTCGTCCGTCTAATTGTGCCGTTTGCTAAGCCTTCGTTCACCATTTTCTCCAGAACTTCATTTTCGGCTGGGGAAAGCGGGATGATTTTGCCTGCTTGCGGTGTAGCTCCTGGGATTAATTTTACCTGAAAATCATACTTGCGTCTCGGTGGAAGTGTCTGAGCCTTGGTCTTGCTGAACATTCCTAGGTATCTGTGGTATTGTGTTGGGACTAGTTTCTCGACTGGTTCTTGGACTGTTTTCTTCTTCTCTTCGACCGCAATTCTTGCTGCTGTTGACCAAGAGGCTTTCGCTGCTGATATGGCTGGTAGTTGACTACTAATTTGGAGAGAATCACGCTTGCGAGCTGTTTCAGACACTAGGGATGAAATTCCAGTAGCAGACTCACATTGCGGGGGTATTAGTGTAGTGTACTGTTGCTGACTTCAGCTTCAGTACATACCCCCTCTTCACTATTCCTTGCTTTCCTCTTGGCCTCCTTGGGTTCGGAGGATGTTTTCGGAATGGAAGAAGCTGACGGGACAGCTGCATTTCGTGGTTCGTCATCCTTAATTGTTGTTGGTGCTAGTCGGTTTTGGGAATACTGTTCTAAGAGAGATGAAGCGTTGCTAGCCGTTCTAAACTGATCTTTGTGTAATGAAAAAGATGACTCACATTGCGGGGGTATTAGTGTACTGTTGCTGACTTCAGCTTCAGTACATACCCCCTCGTCAACAGACCTAGCTTCCCTTGCGGGCTCCAAGGGGTTTTCCGGTTGTGACGAAACCGCTTCGACGGTTGCAATGAATTCCATAGGTGAATTGTCAAACGTGCCTTTTGACCAATCAATCTTGTGACCATGCTTTCGAAACCACGGCATTCCTAATAGTGCGTCGTAGTTGTCCTTCAATTGAGTAACGATAAAGTGCGTGGGGTTTGTGTCTTGGTCGATGAATAGATGAGCTTCTTCAGTCAATTGCTTGGACTTGCCGTCAAAGGCGCTTACCGTTTGTGGTACATTGAGCTTTGAGGTCTTGAGATTGAATTTTCTGACAAACCTGTCGCTGACTGCTTCGTGCGTAGCTCCACAGTCCAGTAAACATAAGGCAAATGGTTTTGATGTGGCACAGAGAGAGGGGCTGGTATGGGACAATGGTAATGATAAAAAAAAGCGAGGATCGCTTGCATTTCTTTTCAAATAAGTAACTGCTCCAATACCAATAACCTCCTCCTCAGAGCTCGGGATAGGCACATCCTTCAGTCCCAAGCATCGCCATTTTTTGATTCCTCCGCTCTACTCTTCCCTTTACTTTCTAATTCAGTGATTTTAGCTTCTAATTCAGCTACCTTGAAGTTGTTACCCCCACTTCTCACCCAGTTTCCACGTTCATCCTTTCTACCACAGTCTGCTGCTCTATGCCTTCCCTTGCCACACTTGTAACATAACCTCTTCTCAGCTCTCCTAGACATCTCCTCCTTAGATACCCATACCTTCGTGGTTGATAGGTCCATCGCGTCAGGGTCCTTGGTAGTAGTCGTGATTTGAGGTAGATTACGGGGTGTCAAACGTGTAATGCCGGGGTGAAGTTCGTTGTTGATGGCGATAGCAAAAGCAGTGATGTCTGTCAGTGATGTGAATGTCTTGAGAATCATGTTTACTCTGATTTCTTGTTTCAACCCGATCTTGTAGTGACTGATATGTTCTGTTTCACCCCAGCCCGTTCTAGCCGCTAGTGCCATAAATCTCGTGGTATAATCAGCAACCGTTGAATTCTGTTGCAGTGCTCGTAGATCTCGTTGCGCGCGGTTCTGACGGTCGGAATCGAAGTAGGTGGCTTCAAAAGCTTTTGCAAAGGCCTGAAACGTAAGTTCGTCTTCATCGTTAGGGTGTAGTAGGCGTTTGAAGTACGGTGCCGCCCATTGGTTTGCTTCCCCCGTCAGGTAAGACAGTGCGAATACGATCTTCGTCTTGTCATTCGGGAACGATTCCTCGTTAGCTAGAAGGTACAGTCCTACTTGATTCACAAAAGTTTCCGCTGCATCGCCTTTTGAGCCATCGAACTTATCCGGTGTTCCGACTTTTGGGCTACGGTTGGATTTCATAAGTATCTTCACATCGGATGCTGTGAGGGGCGGTTGGGTTTCACTAGTTACGGGTAACGTTGGCTGGGAAATTGCGGGGTTTAATGCGGGGTTGGTGGTGTGCTGAGCTGCCGGGGTAGTGTTTGAACTGCTGCTATTATTAAGCTGATTGATTAGGGTGTCTAATTGTTCTTGCGTCGATAATCTATGGGCACTTTCTTCATCTAACTTCTTTTGAGTCTCCCTGTGACGGGCTGTCTCCTCATCTAATCTTGCGTTCAGATTTGTAAGTTGAGATAGTATACTAGCTATATTAGCATTTAATGCATCCATCTCGTCGAGTTCGTCGAAGATTGATTCTTGCGCCGATACAGCTTCTGTTGATTCTTCTGAACCTTGTTCTTCGGTGGGAGCGGTAAAGTTCGCCGTTGTTCCGATCTTCGTCAAAATAAACTTTTGGTAGATCCTTTCTAATTCCGAGTTTCTAATTTAATTGATTCGTATTCCTTTCTTTATTCTTCTTTCGAGTTTCGATTCTTGTCCACCGCTGATTGGTGAGACACTGCAATATGTTATGACCCGGACTAACACGGTGGATGTGATGAGATAGAGGATGAAGGCCTATTGGTACTATTAACTAGATTGCAGTGTGAGGATCAAGTACAACGGAGAGGAGTGAAAACTATAGAGTCCGCTCATACACGCTATTAGCATAATGCTACTAACACCTCATGTGGTTATTACACGATGCGTGTAGGAAGAAAATGTTGCAAAATTTCCTCTGCAGGAAATTTCAATTTCTCTCCCACGCCTTGACTTCCTCACCTCAGAGTTATCCTCACCCAGTATCTGGAATCATCCGTTTGGCACTCAGTTCTCTCACGATCTCCTCTGAGATCAGATTATCTCATATTCCCTCTTTTTTTTTCACTCCCACCCGCCACCCGTGAAGTTACATGGAAGCTCGTCCTGAGTGATAAACTGGCTTGGAGTATGGTAGTAAGTAGTCGAGAGGTTTCTCTGGCAGCAGTAAAGTAATGCAGATGTTGTGTGGTAAGTAGTAGGGCCAATGTAAGTCTTGGACCTTGACAGTCAAGGTGGTAAGAGTCTCTGACGGGGGTTGCCTAGCCCACCGTTCAGCGCCCTTCCATCTACTCTGACCGGTGTCCTACCTCCCTCGGTCCCTCATGAGGGCTGAGGCCCCCCCCCAAGAAACCTAGAGTATTCATAGATGAACTCTTTAGGTTTGCATAGGACAAACCGACCAAGAGTTTGATATGAGCCTTGTTCATTGTGATGAAATAGGTGACCATGTAACAAGCATTACAACACACATAAATAGAAATAAACTAAAACAATAAAAGTGAGAAACATAATATGAATTTAAATAATCTTCCTCGAGAGATATCAACTGAGAGAGAGTGGATAAGACATACCTTCCGTTGCAGCATATAAATCTCATGGATACGATGCAGTAACTGTTCCTTGAGCATCTCCAATTCTCACATCTTACATTCTCTATCTCCTAGATGATATTGATGTCCATTGAATCATAACCATTCATGAGAGGTGGCGGAAGATGTTCGCAAGCAGTATATTGAGCTCCACTGAGAGACTATTTTCATTTGTCTTGGTTGGTTCCAGTTGGACTACACTATGAGAAGTAGAATCCCACTGTACCTGTGCATCTAATTCACAATTGTTACAACTTTGTTCACCATCTAATTTCTTCTTGGCACTTTGAGCAGCATCTTCAGTGGCTGCATGTTGGTCTTGAAGTCATTTCAACTTGCTCTCACCCAAACTCAATGCCGTCCGACTCGTAGCAGACTCCTGAGTAAGTCTATTGCATCAATGACGGACTCCCTTGAGATCGTTCAAAATGACAAAAGAAGAAGCTAGAGAGATGAGATTGACAAAGGGATCTTTTGAGGCAGTGGAAAGTTGTTGAATGGCATGTTTGAGACCGGTGGGTGATAAAGGGAGTGACAGAGGGATTGAGCCAGAGGATGAATCAAAAGCAGGATTGATATTCCTGAAGAGATTCAGGTTGTCTTCTACCAACTTGAGAAAAAGTGTGAAGGGTTGATCAGGATCAATGGGATACAATTGTGAGGGTGAATGGAGTTGAGGGGATATGGGTAGACATAGATGCGTACCTAATTCCAACTTGTTAGGTGGTGAAGAATTGGCTGGATGCAAGGTGTGAGGAACACATTTGGGGTGAGGTGCATGCTGTTCAGATTAAAATCTTTTGGACATTTAAACCTGGAATTTGGTAGTAGGGATTGGGAGTTTAATCAGGTTTTGCCGGCAAACACGGTTTACCTTTAACTTGAATGATGATGATATACTGATCACCACACCAGCTGTATCAAGATAAATCCAAAGGGAAAGACCATACATAAATTTTTGTCTCTTTTGGTGAGATCTGATGCAGCTACTGTAGATACTCTTTGAATTGCTCTCATCCATTTCCTTGCTACTCTGCAACCATATTGACCCTAAGATGGTATAAATGGATATATAGAATATCTTGGATGAGATCTGTTACAAATTTGTCTCACAGCTTATGGTGCAACCAGATATGATGACTCTCCACTAGGTATATACTGTGCTCCACTACACATATATTCTCAAAAAGGAAGTGTAGGCTTAGCTTTCTGTAATAAAACACGTGTGCCATGAAGAGGTTCAGTTTTGATCTGAATAGATCAATGCCTAAGAAGCTAGTCAAAAGATACAGGATATACCTGAGGGCAACAGGTTATGTTGATCAGACTAAGCTTCTGGCTTGTTGACAATGACTCTAAAAAGAAACTGACCTGAGAGCAACAGGGTACATTGATCAGACTAAGCTTCTGGCTTGTCGACAACGACTCTAAAAAGAAACTGACCTGAAAGCTCAGAGCAAGACGTGAAGAGCATGCAGAAATAGGATTAACAGACAATAAATGAAGTTGATTCTTTTCGACAGTCTACACACCTGAGGGCAACAGGGTATGTTGATCAGACTAAGCTTCTGGCTTGTAAACAACAAATCTAAAAAAGAAACTGACCTAAAGTCAAGAGAGAAGAAATCAGAGAAACACAAAACAAAGAATTGAAAGAAAGAAGACTATCTACCTGCAAGCTCAGAACAAGACGTGAAGAGCACACAGAAAGAGGATTAAAAGACAATAAATGAAGTCTGATAGTAGAGGAAAGAACATATAGATAGAATAAGAAAGTTGTTAGTGAATAAGATGAATAAAACAACTAACAAGAGTGAAAATCACTTACTGATTCTTTTCAACAGTGAAAAGAATCAGAACACGCGAAGAGAAATTGAAAGACAAGTATATATAGAAAAACACCCCTGTGTACACAATCATCCCTTTGCTCAACAACTACTCTAGCACGTAGTACATCACCCAGCACATTAACATGCATCCACTTTCCTTTTTAATCCTAGCTTAACTATCCAACAAACAACACACACCTACAGTTCAACTCCTGCACAGCATCACTTCAACATCCGTTTTCAGCTCATCGTAATGATCTTTGACCAAACTCCAGCAGATATAACCTTATATCTCAACACTTTCAGCCCTGCTTCACTCCTAAGACTGTAGCACAGGCTGATCAAGCCACTCTGCATTCGCCTTTTGTGGCGGTATTGGTTGTGGACAAAGATAACCCAAATTTTCATACACCACAGCCTATGGCACATGGCTGTAGATGCTCTAACTTAACAAAGACCATTGCAAAATCCAGGACAGGGAAAAAGCAAGGCCCTTGGACTTGTGTCAAGTTAGACCAATTTCTCACTCAGGATCAAGACCTGAATTCTCTTGCTTCTGTCCCTTTCAGCTTCCAACACCGTTGCCCCCTAGATTGTGATCTGGCACGTGTGGGGCTGATTCAAATGTCACATTGGATAAGAGATTGTAACACATCTTCAGAATTTTGAAATTTGAGTTATATATAGAGTTACATATGATGTTGAAATGTTTTGACATTGATGAAAGGTGCCAGAAAAATATTTACATATCATTCTTCACAAATGATATGTGCTTATCAACACTCAAACTCGAATCAAAAGGTGATGAAAAGTTGGGTGTATCTTGTGATAGCATATTGAGTAAAAGTTTGTAATAAAATATGATCAATTCACGTGTATGTGTGGTGGAAGCTCTCTTTGTTGGGCTTATTCCCTTGAAAACAATGTTTCAACAGGTCGCCGCGTGTTGGTGGGGAGATTGTTGTGTCATATTTCATAACTATAAAGAGTTTACCAATTTCTCACTCAGCAGCATATCCTCAAGGCCAAAATTGCTTCCTTCCTTCTCAGCTTTGTAGTAGTCATTGATAATCTCTTTTACTACAGCTATATAATCCCAGTGAAATTAGAGCTCAATTCATACAAGTTCCAGCTACAAGTATTGTTTTTGGTGAGTACTTTTGAGTTTTCCTGAAATTCTGCTGTCTTCCTATCCTTACAATATATATATCAATGCTCTTTCACTGTTTAAGCAGTCATGAGATATTGAATTCCCTTATATCCCTAATATTCTCTCCCTGAGGCATGTCCTAAAACCTTCATACACCCTATATCTTTCTGCTAGTACACAAAGATGATTGTTCCCTATCAATCCACCTATATCTTTGTATCTCAAGAGAACTTTGGTACTTTCCCTTTTTTGATACCTAATCTATTATATTGGTTAAAGGCATTAGACATAATCAATATTGAGTGCTGATTTCTTCTATATATTTAACAGCCCACCCAAGATGAGATTTCAACAGATCTTTGTTACAATCAATATGTTGATGGATCACACTGCTTCTGGTCATGTGATCCCTCAACTTGATATGGCCAGCTCCGCCAGGAAAACTGAATTAGCTGGCCCAGAATATTCTGGATCAACTGGTGTGGTCTACCCACTCACCACTCAAGGAATCAATCAGAAATTGGAATATGCAGCCCAAATGAAAGCACAGGCAGAACAGGAGTATGGAACTCTATCTGGTACTACCCATAATGATAGAAACCTGCAGGCTTGGACTTGGACTTACGCACCACCAGGCTCAGAGGATCCATTGACTGTACCATCATCGAGCCAATCGACTGTACCATCATCAAGCCAAAGTGATGATTCATCTGACAACCATGTGTTCAAATATATAATAGGAGGAGGTTTGGTGGTGATTGCTGGTTGTGCTGCTGCTGCATTATGCTGCCTTAGAGACCAATTTAAATGTCCAAAGTAAGAGACCCCCTCTTCAATTTATCCTTGCAGATATCTTGACTAACATTTGTTTTGTGGATAATCAGGCGTGAAGTGAAAGCAGATATCGAGAACCATAAGTGAGCTCTGGCAGGTGATCAGCCTTGAAGAAGTGGCTGTCAATAGTAGACTGAAGACATCCAAACAAAATTAAACACATGTATCAGAGGAAAGGCATATACGAGTTGTTCAAAATCTCAGACTTTCTTTCACATGTCCTGATAAGATTGAATATACTTTGTAACTCACTCCATTTGTACAAACTTCATCTTATATTGAATGTCTGACTTTTCAGTCTAGTCCACATTTTTAAAACCCCATGAGATTGTTTCTTTGGGAATTCACTCCTAGTTGTCTAAAGATCTTCTTGCAACACCAAGACAGCAGCGCAAAACAGCGCAAACTGGCCGGTTGTGTGCTGCGTAGCTGTAGCAGTTATTGGGAAAATTTCCCGATGGATAACATGCCTGTTAGTGTTACACCCAAGATAGCGTAACTGATATTGTTCTGACACGCTATCTCAAGGTTGGTTTGTGGCGCTTAGCGCTACATTATCTATACTTTTGCACGCTATCAAACCTCTTTTTACAAAGTTATGTTCCCAAAGTTGAAAAATATACATTCTGAGAGAAAAGATAAAAAATATGTATAGAAAGAGAAAATACAAAAGAAGAAACTGAAAAAGTATGAAATGAAAAATAACAAAGAAAGACAAAAGAAACATAAGATTAGAAAAAATATAAGAAATCCTTAACTATGATGAATTCAGCATTGTTTGTGACAACTTTGTCTCCCCTAGGAGTCCATCCTCAACATGCATAATGATTGAGATGAAATTGTTCAGGAGAAGAAAGTGATTTAGGGTGTGTTGTGATAAGTAGGCTTGATCAATTGCTTTGGAGATTTGAGAATTTGAAGTGATGCAACACACTTTGATGAATTGTGAATCAAGGTCACTTCCAATTGTAATAGGTGTCAATCTTTGATTGTCTCTACTAGCATTCTCTCTCATTTACTTCAAACCACCTGTTCAGTACTACCTCAATGCCGGCATTATTCAAACCATCAATATAAATTTACATTTTCATTTGCAAGACCTACCAATACAATGAAGATTCCTGATGGAATCACACTGCTACTGAGATTGAGTTGATCATAGAGGATACTATTGAAAAGTCTCAAAAGTTCATGAACCAATTTGGAAGTCTATTGTCTCACAACTGTACTTTTGACTCAGTCGCTCGATGAATGTTAATGAGAGAGAGAGAGAGGGTTAGCTGAATAGAAGTTACAAGGAAAGGATATAAATGTCAACAGTTAATTGAGTGATGAATTGATCGATAGGAATCAGAATAGTAAGATTTGAAGTGCACTGTGTAATTATATTTTGGACTCGCCATTGAACTACATATTTCCAAGAAGGGCTGTGCCCCCCCTCGCGTCTATTGCTTGATACTGATCTGTCTTGATTGGGTGGTGGTGGTTGATGGAGTGTGGTACAGATGCTGAATTGGTACAATCAAGCCCCTGCTTTCCCTTACCCACAACAGGGCTATGGTAACAATATGTGGGGCTGATGTGTAGCTTAAGAAAAAAAAACTGTAAACCTTGGTGCTAATGTAACTTTTCTGGAAAGAATCTGTTACAACAATACAAGAGCGTAACTGCAGAATCCCCGCAGACCTATCAGATAGATATGTGTGAAGAGTCATGTTAACCCTACGCTAGCGCTGCTGTATTGGTGTTGCTTCTTGCTTCATTTTGCACTATGGTGTCCATTTTTTGTGCAGCAAGTCGGGGTAGCACATCCTGTTGAGAATTGGCAGTGATTCCAATTTGTGACGAATTGCAAGGTATATTGAAGGAAATTGCAATCATTGGGTGACCTACTTTGTGAGGGTTGGGTGCTCTCTTGAGTACTCAATGCTCACTAATGGGGCAAGTAGGATCTTATGATTTATGTAAATAGGATTATATTGCAAATGTAAAAGTGTTTAAAAAGAGTTAAGAAAAGAAACAGAGAGAGGGGGAAAGGATAATGATGCACAGGGGCAAAAATTGATGCTCACAACTATGTGAGTGTTGAAATGTTCCTGTTTTGTTCCCAATTGTTTCCCATTTGTTTCCAATTTGTTTCCCTTTTCTTTCTGTTTGTCAGCTGATTACGTGATCATCAGGAACTGAGCAGACAAACTAAGCCTTCCTCAGCATTTATTCCTGAGCAAAGAAGTCTGAGGATGGGCTGATCCATCTGCTCAGCTGATCTTGAGCGGCATTCCCTGGTTCAGTAAGTTCCAAGGGATGCCACCAATGTATAGCTTAGGGGCTGAGCTGAACTGAGTATTCCCTTAGCTAAGTCTCTGAAGTATCCCCCAGACGGATCACAGAACGCCAAGCTTGCCTCAAGCTTGATGGCTCCGGAATGAAGCCTGAGGCCTGTCTGCTCGTTCAAATGAGCTGCTCAGTTATTCCTCGGGGGCATCCCTGAGATCAGGAGGATCCGGAGGATTTCACTGCTCATTGGATGAGGGGCTGCTCAGTTCTGCTCAGCTGCTCAGCTAGTCCTCAGGGGCATTCCTGGACGGATCAGAAGGATCTAAAGGATGTCACTGAGTATTGGCTGAGGGGCTGCTCAGTTGATCTCAGCCCCTCAGTGTGAAAAACTTTATCCAGGGATATCACTGAGGTTTAGCTGAGCAATGAGCAGATGGGATGACACTTTTATCAGGCTTCATTCCTTAGCAAGGAAGTCTGAGGAAAGTCCGGCCCATCAGTGATCCAGTCAGGGGATGCTACTGAGTATTTGCTGAGCAGCTCAAATGGGACGCCCCTGGGCAGGCTTCTTCACTGAAAAATGAAGCCTCAGGAAGGTATAGTTCATGTGCTCATCTTCATTTTGAACAAATTACTGAGTATTCAGTGACTCATGAGCTGATCCTGAGTACTCATTGGGAATCAGTTATTGCTCATCCAAGATGGAAATGAGCCTTCTCAATAAATGTCAAGTAAAATATGAGAACCACAGGATGATCACCTGAACACAAACAAGATTGTGAATTGAATCAATCTGAAAGAAAATGAATCTTTTTTGGAGAATTCCAAAAAGTCTACAACGCTCACATGTATGTGAGTATCTATTTTGGCCCCTGTGATGAGATACAATTATAAAAGGTGAAGGATGGATCCTAGTCCTTCCTTTAATCTTCAAGTTGACAGATTCAAGACTGATTTCAAGTTCACTAGACTAGTTGTTCTATGGTCACAAACCTGAGGAGAGTAGCCGTATCAGTCTTTACGGGAGACAACAGGGACAGGCCTTGTACAGCTTGGGCTGTACAGCCTGTTTTATTCAATCCAAGAATTTGAATTTTGCAGGCATTTGTCGGTCTCGTACTTCTTGTGCTCACTCACTTCCTTCAGCTTCATTCTTTTCACCATCATGACTTGCAAGAAATGTGATTGAAATCAATTCCAGGGATATGGGAAAATCTCCACATTGAACTTTAATTTATCAAGTTTTGTCTGATTCAACTTTATCACAAACGGCTGGATTTTTTGACTACTAGAGGTGATTGATTGTGTTTCTCACAAAAACCTTTTGTGAAGTAGATCAAAGAGACTTGTCTTTTTGTTTTTGGTAATGAATAAAAATATCTGATCTGTATGTACGGTGAACAAAAAGAAAAGGACAAGACCGATTAAAAAAAATTGAAAGAGAATCACCGTAGGAGAAGTAAGAAGAAAGACACTAAAACAAGACTGTGTCATAGTACAAATCATCAATTGTGAATGTCGAGAGATTCCCTTTGGTCTTATTGATAGAATTCAATTTGGGTTTAGTATCTGATTCAAATCCTTTTGATGTTGTTTTGATTGCCTAAAAGGAATGTTAGATGTGTCTAAATGATTGATAGTCAAATTGAAAAGTATAGTATTGATCTAATGATTGATAGTCGAGATAGAAAGTGTAGTATCTGCTTGACTCATGATACGTCGTTTTGATGGCTTGAAGTTGATAGTAAAATTGAAAAGCGTGAAGTTGAGGTTGATGATGAATGATCATGATCTATATGTGTAGATTGATCAAGTTGCAATTTGGATCCAATTGTTCTCCTGGTGGATACCGGGTTGTGTTGTCTCGGTACTCAGTTGGTACATAGTCTCTTGGTAGTCTCTTGTAATCTCTTGTCTCCCGTGCAGACTGATACGCCTACGCTCCCCAAACCTGGGTTGTTCTTATGGTCACCAGCCTTGGGTTATTCTATGGTCACCAACCTGGGTTGTTATATGGTCACCAACCTTGGGTTGTTACATGGTCACCAACCTATGGAGGTTGTACTTAGGGATGAGAAAGGTGAAGAGTATTACTTACTTTTAATCAGGGAACAGATTAAAGTAGTGAAGATATCACTAGTCTTATATTTATAAGACTCTTGATATTTAATTCAGTAGAACTTTAATTGTTTTTAAAAGTAGTGTGTAATAAAAGCTTGGGGGGAAATCTCTCGAGGCTAAGAGAGGAGGGGCTTATATACTCTCCTCTCCAAACCTAACAGTGGTGAGATTTGTTTACATCCCTACTTTGGTTTTGGGTTTGATTATCATTATTATTTGGGATTATTACTGATAATACTTAATTACATATACATGTTATGTGTAATATGTAATATAAGCTTTTTAACTCTTGACGTTGAGTTATGAGGTGTGAATGATATTTTATTACATACCACATATTATTTTAACTGTATGTGTATATGTAATTAAGATATATATGGTTTAGTACATGTTACATATGTTTTCTAAACTTTGGTTCATGTAATTATGTTTCTGAAATTGGTTATATATTACAAGTTAGTCTTTGGGTACATAAATATGTACCCAGGGCGGACACTGTTTGAACCAAGCATCACAACATGATTAAATGGTGCATTGCAGTGACACAAATTTCTATCATTGACAAGATATGATGTAAATAGTCAAATTCACAGGGGCAAAAATAGATGCACACATTGGGGTGAGCATTGAAATTTTCTTGTTTGTTTCAACATTTGTTCAATTTTACTTCCAAATTCTTCCCCTTTTCCTCCCCTTTTCTTCCTGCTTGTCAGCTGATCACATGATCAACAGGAACTGAGCAGATGAACCAGGTCTTCCTCAGGCTTCATTCTTTAGCAAAGCACCTGTAAGAGGGCTGGCCCATCTGTTCAGTGCATCTCAGCCCCTCAGCTGATCCTCAGTGATTCTGAGTACTCATCTGAGAAACTGAGCTCAAAGAATGCTCATCCAAGATGGAACTGAGCATTCTCCAGAAATGTACAGCAAACTTTGAGCTGGATTTCACACTGTTGTATCCAGTGGTCACTGTGCTCCAGGCTTCACTCTTGAATCCAGATTCAGCCTTCTTGTCAACCGGGAGAGTTTCCAAAAAAGGCATTAAAATAAAAAACACATTTGAATCTACATTACAACACTTTCACTCAGTTTCAAGAGTGTAATGAAAAATACAAAATATCTGAAAAGATATGTTAAAATAAGGCCCTTGCTATTTGCAGCCCACACAAAATCCATGTAGGCGCTGCCAAAACAGCGCCTACATTTATGATGTAGGCGCTTTTTCCTTTTTCAAATGACGTCTACAGGCTGAAAAACCAATGTAGGCGTCATTTGTGTACGCCTACATTCTAAAAATAAAATGCAGGCGTAAATTTGAAGCGCCTACATTTTGTAGGCGTCACAAAAATGCGCCTACATTCTAAAAATAAAATGCAGGCGTAAATTTGAAGCGCCTACATTTTGTAGGCGTCACAAAAATGCGCCTACATTCTAAAAATAAAATGCAGGCGTAAATTTGAAGCGCCTACATTTTGTAGGCGTCACAAAAATGCGCCTACATCTTTTTTTTTTGACTGTAGGCGTAATTTTCGTGCGCCTACATATTTTAGCACCAACACCCTTATAATTAATTATAAGACCCTTATAATTTTATAATCAAATGCGCACTCTTACATTTAATACCCTTATCATTTAATACCAACACCCTTATATTTAATCTCACCACCCTTTTAATTATTAATACCAACACCCTTATAATTTAATACCAACACCCTTATATATCAATACCAGCACCCTTATAGATGTGTATTCACACGTGTATAAGACCCTTATAACTAACTTAAGCGCCTACATGGAAAAAACAATGTAGGCGCTCAAAAAAAGCGCCTACATTTTATTTTTAGAATGTAGGCGTACACAAATGACGCCTACATTGGTTTTTCAGCCTGTAGGTGTCATTTGAAAAAGGAAAGAGCACCTACATCATAAATGTAGGCGCTTTTTGGCAGAAAACAACCGTGTAGGCATAATTTGGACAGCGCCTACATGGATTTCATGTGGGCTGCAAATAGCAACGGCCTAAAATGAAAAACCCTTCACAACCAGTTCAGGAAACGTATCAAAACTACGAACTGGCCTGGTGAAAGATAAGATACACACTGACCCTGTGGCAAAACCAGGGATCAGTTCAAACTAGAATGAGGTCATTCTCAAAAAACCTCGTCTAGACAAAAAAAACCCAAAACAACTAACAGAATTAGTATTTATAGACTAATGTACTTACACAAAGAAAAAGATCCCCATCCCTTTTACTATCACAAAAAATAAAAATCCAAAAATTACCTTTACCTTTTCACAATTAAAAGATAAAACTATTTTCCTCTGATTCAAATCAACAATCTCCCTAGTTATACTTAGAAAATCTGACTTTAGATCCTACTATAGTGTTAACTCGATAGTTGTTGTGCAAATCCACCTTTCTCTTTTACTTTTCTCATCAAGGACGTTAGAGATCGTTTAAGTTTAGACTTATTTGACTAAAGTTCCTTTTTCATTGCTTTTCTCTTCTTTTGATAAAAACCTGTTTTATCAAACCAACGCTCAAGCGGCAACCAAGGAAATTATATGTTAGTTCAAACATATTCGCCTCTGCAGATCAACAAGTAATTGTACTTATTGATAAACTGGCAACGGTATTCTATCCTGTACCATAGACAACTATAATTAATGACTATAGTTCTTTTAACAGCCTTACTTTCAAAGAATTGAAAATTAATTCCTCTCTAGTTTAGATTACTATCTGGAACTTGAAGAAATACATTTTGTAAGTATCTTTCGGACTGAAGATCTCACCAATCTGACATAGCTTTGTGATCTTCAGCTGACACTTCTTCCCAGCAAGTTTTTGAAGTATCAAACTATTAAGAAAGGTTTGAGTATTTTCTTGAGTAAAATTTGGTTGTTCTGAAATGTTATCAGCTTTGGAGGTTTAGCTTTCACAGTGACATTTTACTACTCACTGGCAGGCCAGTGAGCCTGCCAGTGAGTATGACCATCTCAATCCAATCTCAAATCAATGTCAGTTCAATATGAATCCAATCTCAATGGTTGGTGTAGAGTAACAGACAAACAACCTTCCAGAATGAACTAAAATAAATTTTGGTTGCATGTCCACACATGAAGGTGTCAGAATGTCTGGAAGGTTTGAGTTATTATGCAGCTCATGCATATCCCCCACCCAAAAAGAATTGGAGGTCAAACTGATATTGAAATGACATTGACTTGAGATTGAATTGAGCTGAATGTCTGGCCTTCCAGTGCCAGTGACTAGTAAAATGACACTGTGTTTTTGGTATATTGTTGATGTTGTGTTGAAAAAGACAACAAAGAATACTGAAGAAACAGAGGAAGATGTGCAAAGAAATGAGAGGGTGTATTGTAAAAAGTAATGAGTTAAGTGGGAATTGAAGGCAAGGATTTTCAAAGAAGAAAAAAAAAAGAGTTGAAGTAGGCAAAAGAAGAAATGGGAAGTGTTGAAGTCAAAAGAGAAAGGGTAGGAAAGGGTGGTGTTGAGAAGGTGATGAAAGGAAAAGTCAAATTTTGACAAGTCCCCTTCTTATGTACAGAAGTAATTGGATTGTAGGTGGAATGATTGCCAAAAAGGGGATCACACAAATACCACCATACTTTGAGATTATTAACCAAATACTTTGGTATGATAATCTCTGAATTTGGGCTACCAAACACCCAAATTTATTCTGTGATTATTTTACAGTGATTGTGTGAATACCACAGTAAAATGATTGCTGCAATAAGAGCATCAACTATTGTTACAGTATATTTTCAGTAAATTTTAGAGTACAGATTTCATGGCAGTAAATTAGGTACAGAAACATGGAAATCTACTATTGTTTCAGCATGTACTATGACTTTTCTCGCTATTATTTGTTTTGTGAAAGAAACTGCAAGTCCTGAACATTCAATTTTTGACTTTTAGTTGTTGCTCAAAATGGGTTGACACCTTGACTTGAGAACAAATGGTTTGAAAAGTATTCTTTTCATAACAATCAATGCAAGAAATTACCATTTGAAGAATGACCAATTTGAGAACAATTGATTGAAAAAACAAAAAAGATTGGAAAACAATTGATCTGGAAAAAAGTGATTTGAAAAAAAGATTTGAAAACAAAAGATGTGGAAACAGGGAGACTTGATAAAACTGGTGAGCCCAAGATGTGATAGGTATGCAAGCAAAGAGGTTTCCCAATGCTCATGTTGAGATTCAGAATGAGGAGGTTGGAGCATGAATGTGGATCAAGAGCAGAATTGAAGGAGAGGTGTAGTAAACCTTTGATTTTTGGAAGGGTTTGTGTGACGCACTGCCAACATAGATGCCTCGGGTTGCGGAATCCAAGGCATCATCGGAGGTAAAACCTTGGACAAGGTCTGTCCAAGGTTTTTGTCCAAGGTAATCTTCTGCGCTGGGAATTGCCTCGGATCAAAACCTTGGACAGCTTCTGTTGGAGGTTGGTAATCCGATAATACCTTGTATTTTTCAATCCGAGGTAAATATGTTGGCGGTGACGTGCTGCTCAGTAAAGTCCAGTGCTTTTGCAGATACTGATTTGGCAGAGTTCCAGTGAATTGGTTGGACCCCTACCAATTTTTGAGTGGTTCTGACAGTACAGATCTGTATCTGGACACGATTGAGTATTTCAAGGCTTGGCATGGTAAATCAAAATTTACAGTACCGAGCCTCAAAATTCCCAATTGTGTACAAATTACAGATTGGTACGTACTGATTCAGTGAAACATTGGCAGAGGTCCAGTAAATCTACAGACCCTATGCCAACTCGGTATCTGCAAAATATACCAAATGTACCGAGCCCAATCCATCTCCATCTTTCCCAAAACTGTATGGGTGTCTCCTCATCACCATCAATTTTGATCAACATCCCTTTTCATTTGATATTCCCATCTTGATTGATCAGTCATATCAAAATGGATTCATATTCAACTACAACAAACCCATCAAACCAAGAACAGATTGACACCAAATCATCAAATAGAAACACATCAACTAGTCATAAATCCAAGTCTACCAATTGGTCTTCTTCCGGAGAGGAGTTACTAGCAACAGCTTGGCTTCACATCAGCCAGCAACTCAAGAAAGGCACCAATCAGACTGCCGAAACCTTTTTCCAACAAGTCACTGATCACCTTGTGTTGATCTCCTCTGCAAAACCCGCACGAGATCTCAAATCCGTCAAAGTAAAGTGAGTCAATTTTGAGTTCTTTATTATTATCTGTCCAATGAATGAAACTGATTCATTACATTTTTGTAGATGGGCTGCTTTGAAGACAGCTACACTCAAGTTCTCTGGCATCATGGCTCAGATTGAATTTAGTCCTCCCAGCGTTACTGTTCCGACCAATTTGCCTGAACTTGCGATCAGAATGTACAACAAAACCAGCACCCAAGGTCAATTCAAGTCTCTCGCAGCATGGAGGATCCTTTCTGTGGCTTCAAAGTGGACCGCGCAACGTGGTCCACCAGGTCCTCTAGCAATGTCAATTGCCAGGGCCAGCAACCCCCTCAGCGACTCCTTTAGTGCCCCCTCCAGCAACTCAGATCTTGATTTGGGTGTCAGTACCCCTTGTGCCTTTACTCCTCCTCGCACAATAGGCAACAAGAAAACCAAACGCCAACACCTTGACAATTCAAAGGCTGAACAACTTCAAGAAAAACGTCAAGAACAACTTAAACGGTCAAATGAGTTAGCTGAACGTCAAGTCAAGGCTATTGAAGAAGGAACTCAACTCACCAGGCAGATGGCTATAAAAGATGCTGAAGCCAAAGACAGTTTAGTTCGAGTTAACAATCTCAAAGTCTTAATGATGAAAGAAGAGAATTGTCATACCGAGCTTGCCAGGGAGACCCTCAAGTTAATGCAACAAAGATTAAAGGACAAGTACTCATCTGATGCCTCCACAAGTAATTAGAATTACAACATTCAAGTCAAGTTCTCCAGTCAAGTTCTTGTGTGCTTGTTTTTGTTTCAGTTAGATACGACGATGAGACTTGTATATTTTGGCGGTAGGGTCTGGACCAAAGTGTTTTTCCCTAAAATGATTGATCAAAATGAAAATTCATCGATATTGGATTCATCAAAGCAAAAAAGAAAAACTCACATCAATTTGTGTCTAATTTGGTCACATCAATTGAAAAAACAATGGACCATCACCACAGGACAGCTGGCTCTAAGCTTTTCCCATAAATCTTTACTTTGTTGGAGGCTACTAGCTGTGGGGCTTACATTACAAAATCCTAAAGTTAATTTGAAACAATATTTATCTTTGTTAGCAGTTGATGATTCAAAATAGATTGAGTAGACTTGCCTCCCTTGGTAAAGAACAAAACATGTTTGGTCAGATTCAATTTACAATGGAACTTAGGGAGGAATGTGCACATGTGACCAGCTTCCTCAATCACTGTTTGTAGCACTGGTTTTTTGTTCTTGAAGTCGGATTGATTTGATAAGATCTTTTAAGCACAACAATTGAGGCCTTGACCTTCAATGTCTTGAGGATCCGGTGTTTCAAAATTTTACATTAGACGTTTGGCTCTGAGTATTTTCTCTCTGGCGAGTCCACTAAGTTTACATTGGTCACACTTGAGATTAAGATGTTTTAGACCTCTTAAAGCACGCTTCTCATTATGAGAGGACTATAAGCCCCGCTCAACAAGGACTTGCTGGACCCCTTTGGGTTCATTTGCTAGCTGTAGATTGGGTTTATTCTTGATCTTTTTGACACCAAGATAGTCTGAAGAGAAGTTCATCAATTGAACTTGTCCACAAAGGCCTTCAGGGATGTTGGGATCGTCTGTGGGAATTGTTGTGCTTTGAAGGTGAGGTTGTCCGCCAGCAGATCCCATATTCATTTTTTCAACTCAGAGAGCATTTGGTGCAAAGGATTTGTGCGCGGACGAGCAGTTGAAGATGAACAAAGCTTGGCATCCCGGGTTCAAATAGTTGAACATTGGAATCACACATTCTTCAATTTGTTTCTGAAGTTGAACGCTATTCCAGTATGTGTCCCTGTGTTCTCCAGGATAGATCACAATGGCAGCATCCTTGAATCAAAGAGGACAGTTGGAATCTTGATTGGGTACCACGAGTCGACCATGTTTCTGTTCAGTGAAATCCGAGGTGTGAATCAACTTGCCATCATCCTTGCGCTTGAAAGAACAGTCTTTCTCTGCAAACCATCCCTTCAGAGGTTCTTCATGGGTGTGAATTGTACACTTGTCTTGATAAACACATACAATCTCCCAATCAGATCCTTCAAGTTCAGGATACACAATTTGGTCACAATCCGGTCCGAGGTAGTGAACTTCCCGGTTGCAGAGTTGTTTGAGTTGGATGCCATATTGGTGTCAATAGATTACTACGTCAGCGTGTTTGTGCCCATCGTAATAGAGGCATTTTGAGTATGCTTTGACCGTGAGACCTAGGTTGTGCATCCATTGTTGAGCCGTTCTATCTGAGATAGGACATTTGTACTGATCAAATTGAGGTAGGATCACATTGGCAAGGTGAATTACTAGCATCCTGGGCAAAACCTGATGAAAGAGAATAAAAAATATCAGTTGAATCATAATTTACAAGAGTCAAGATGTAATGCATCACTCACCTTGCCAACCTTATGAGTAGAAATCCATTCCAAAATTGTTCACAACACCTCTGTATCATCTAGAACGGAAAAGTGCTGGGTGGCTAAGCCATTTCCTTGGGTTGGTAATCTTTTGTAAGTGATGAAATGTGAGGCTTGTTTTCTTAACCTCTCAGTGTGAGACTTTCCAACTTCATATCCTGTTAAAGGTGCTGTTTGTCGCCAAAAAGATGACTTGATTGTTGAAATTGAGGCATCCATGGATGCAGTTGATTTTCTAGCAAGTTCCATTTCTCTTTGTGTGTAATTGAAATCTTGTAACTCTTTCAGTTCATCAAATTGTTGGATAGCCTTTGAGTTTGAAATTTCATAATCATCATAGTAAGCTGCAGCCTCCAATGGCATCTTTGAGAATCTCCCATTTCCGGTCAATCGCAGCAATTTGACGAGAGGTCTTGACAACTTTCTGGGGCGGGTGAGGGATAGAGTCTTTGAATTGGGATTGAGATATGACTTCAACTTCGTATTCAGCTTTATCTTCAGAGTTGTTAGCTTCGTCAAGGTCTGATTCACTTTGTGACTTGCAATCGGATGAAGATGTTAAACTTGAAAGGTCTGAGTCGGATTGCTCATCAGAGCTCTGATTGCGCCACGGTTCATTTCAATACTTGGGTCTCTTCGTAGGTCGTGAATTACCGTGTTGCCGATAACGTTGAGCCTTCTGAGATCTGGAAAGAGCCATCAGGTTGTCTTGAGTGGTGATATCAAATCAATTGATATTGAGGAAAGGAGTCTCGATTTACAAATTTACATATGAATTCACGTATTACAGCAATTTCAAGTGTATGTGGGACTACAAATCGGGTAAAAGTCCTGATCGGGCTTTTCCTTACTTTGCAAGTTTGCTGTCGCCCACCATAATTTGAAATAAACAATGATGGCAAACAAGACTAAGCACTGGATGTACAAATTTCATCCTGGCACATGGCGGAAAAGGTTAGTCAGGCATCTTACAAGGCTCAACCGCTCATATACAAACACATGGAGAGCTAAAGCTCAGTAGCATCTTGATTGTATCTGTCTAGAACTACACTGTATACAAAGAGAATACAATGATAAGCAAGAAAAGAGGAGAGAACAAGGAAGTATGTCAAACAATCTGAAGATAATTGACAAGTGAAGTACAACTCGCTCATAACATCTACAGACAGCAATGGTATTGGGGTTAGATTGACACTTTCAAGAAACATTTGAGAAAAGCTTGATATAGTAAACAAAACATCTAGACTCGAAACCTTCATTTTAATGTCAAAGAATTCAGTCGTAATTATGGCGAACACGCCAAGTCTTACGGCGTATATCCCCAGGAAAAAGTTTCAATTCTATGCCATTGAGTTTGCAGAATTCTTCCAACGGAGACAGCGCAGCAGCTGAGATTGGTTCAAGTGGAAAGTGATCTTCTTCAATAGGTATGACTATCACCTTGAGCTTAGGAAATACATTCTCGGCGATAAACTCTGAAAGTGCAATAAGTCCTTTATATGAACCATCTGGATCTGGTATGAAATCTTCATCTTTGTCTTCTTCGTCTTCTTCGTCACACCTGATAAAGTAATTAAATGTGAGTTGACGAAGCTCTTTACAATCCGAAAAACAGTGGATATAGTGACATCCCGAATGAGGCCATATAGTCAAATGTGTTAAAGCCGGGAGTGAAACTCGATTACGTTTGGGGTTGAAGCGAGAAAGGTCTTCTTGTGATAAGTCATCGTAAGGCTCAACAAATCTGAGCTCCAAATGAGTCAGGTGAGGCGCCCATGAGCTGACAAACACCGGTGTCTTTGCGAACCGAAGATGTGTACAATCAGTGATCATAAGACTATCCAAATGAGGGGGACCTTCTTGACAGCCCCAAGAGCTGTTTAGGGCATCGACTTCATCCATAACCAGACATCTGAGCTTCTTGAGACTGTGAAGAGAAGTAGCAAGACTGCCAAGTTTTCTCCGGTCTTCAACCGCAACGCATGCCAAATCGAGTGATTCGAGAAGTGGGAGCTGCGTGAGAGGTTTGTAGATGCATTCTGCTTGTATGGATGAGTTATAAGGCCCGGATAGCTTGAGATGTTGAAGATTTCCAAGTTCAGAAAACAACGAGGTAAGATTGTAACTCAAGTTTCGCACTTCGCCTGAATTAGGATAGTTCCGCTCCGTATCCGGACAAATGAGTTCGAGTGTGGTAAGCTTTTCACAATAAGAAAGCACCCGAACCAGATTTTCTGGACACAGACCGAGCGATGTGGGCTCATGCTGATGCCGCCGATGTGTAAGGCTGACGGAGAAATTGTCGGTATAGATGTCTTCATCATCGTCGGACTCCTTAGCTTCTTCGATTCCTGATCCCGGTGCATGCTGACGTCGGTCTGTGTGTTTGATTGCTTGTTTGATAGAAAGCGGCTTTGGTGGTCTTTCAAACCATTCCTCCCTTAACTCCGCGTATACTGTTTTGACATACGATCCGTGTTTCGGTAAGATTTCCTTCATCCAGGTCGTCATTGGACCTGGTAACGGAGAAGGGAACGTAAGACGCTGCAGCATCGTAGCGCAGCGAAGGGAGAGTGGAAAAGGATCAGTACACATCAGAACCTTCTGGACATCTTAAATGTGACAAATACTATTCACCTGCCATATGATAGGTCGACATAGAGAATAAATCTGATGGTTGACGACGGCAAAGGTTTGAAAGCTAGTTAAGATTGGACATTCAGCGTCGTGTAGATACATCCGTAGAGCAATCGGCCCTCCGAACCCAGGAATGGTAACTGTTTGCTCCAGCTTCTTATCGTGAATCTCTTCAGCTTCGCTCCAGTCATCAAGGTGTCCTATAATCTTAAGAAGGATCTCGTCCGGTAGGCGGAAAAGTGAAAGTTGAGTTTTTACTTCGCTTGGTTCCTCCATCTGGTTTGGTTGACGATAAAAATGCAATGGATCAAAGAGAATCTACTCAAGCAGATATTTATAATAGGGTACGTCTGCTCTTGTACTGAAAGTTAAACAGACTGAACCGCAGGCTCGTGGCTCATCTCGATTCTTACCTCATATGTCACCACCATTCCAAGTTTCACAGCCCAGCAATCGACAGGAGATTCAGGTCAACGCTTTCATCACTCTTTACCTAAATTATCATCTGGAGTCTGAACGCGACACCCAGCACCGTGCGAACTATACATCCTCAACACACGACGATGCCCAAAAAATTCAATCGAGTGTCTAAAATGTCACCCCGCTAGGTGACTGCAAGAATAACAAACTCAAAAGCAATCGTACCAAAAGAAGTTAGTGAGCAGGTATGTATAAGCTTCATTCTTTCTTCATTGAAGGGGAAGAAATGGGGGTTGACAACGAATTCCCCAAAGTGAAGTGAAAAATCAATTTCTAAGGAAATGAAGCATAAAAATGAAAGGACCGGGAATGAGAGTGGTAAACAACATGATGTCATTGTCATGCATGTAAAATTCATAAATCATACCATTGGCATCATTTAGATCAAACCCCAATTGAAAGAAGATGTTTCATTCTGAAAAGCTTTGAGACAAATTGCTCTCTATATTTCAAAAAGGTTTTTTTACAGATTTCCAAGATCACATACATAGCAAAACAATCTGAGCATCCTATGATCGAATTTCAACACTTAAAATCTATTTGGTCTTTGCATTAATGAGCTTAAAGTCGAGTTATATCCGTTCGCTTGGTAGGTCCCTGTCATCATCAAAGAGTCACCGGGTCCAGGTGCTATTTCCTCATCGGTCTCAACATGATGTTGATTTCCAGACATATAAGATAGACCTCTCTTCAAAGTGGTAGGATATCTGAATCGACTATATGTCCAAGGGTCAAAAAATCAAATCAGTCTATATACAATTCTCATCCTCAAAATATGAGGTAAGCTACTCACTTTATCATCTTGGAAGCTTTAATATCAAGAAAATTCTGTAACCATCTTGCGAAATAAACTTTTGACAAGTTTTCGTGATCGATTTTAGTAGCCATCATTCTATCTAATTTTTCGCGCGTAGTTGTTCTCCATATCTGAAGATGCGCGAGAGCACAACTCTTTCTAGAACTTCGTAGTATAGTGATCAAGCCGGAACGAGCGATCCATGTCTGTAACGTACGCGATTTATAAATTTTCTCGCCACGAGATCTCACAGCGTTTTCCTACACGTAATACGGCACGGGTCAGTATACCTGACTGTGTAGGAACAATACATGTATCTGAGAATGAAGATGCCCACTGTATCAGTTAGCCTTCGCTCGCACAGAACTTCGCGCCACCATTTCAAGGCATTGCATAAGAGACGATTACGTTCGTTGGAAAGCTGCCGATCCAACCTCACTTGATTCTCTCGCAAACGTCGTGTCAAACTCAACCAGTACAAAAACAGCTGTTTCTTTGCAACTATGGGTGTCACGTAGATTAATTAGCGATATAACTTTGCACAATGCTACGATGGGTGTGTCAGACGACTTACCATACTCATTTCGTGCTGAAAAATGGAGGGCTATCTCTATTGAATCTGATAGGTCGTGTTTTCTCGCCGCCCAACGGACCGTGTAAGTGCTGCGAGAGGATGAATATCAGTAGCGTATTTTGGTGCATTCAATACCAAGAAAACACTTACTGGATAGTACGCCTACGAAAAACTTGCATGGCTTTGAGGTCGCAGTCGATCACAAAAATTGCATTAAAATGCCAGACTTCAAAAGCAGTCCTACAAATCCGCTAGCAAAGATAAGGTCATAGATAAGTTTAGGCAAAGCAAAGTTCTTATCTCAGTGTAGTGAGCCTGGTCACGCACCAGTCTAGCCATTGTATGCAGCTTCTGCAACGCGATTACCTCATACTTCTTCTGCCTATACAATTTTATCCATACTATAGCCACGATAAGTGATGGTAAGAAGTTGAAAGACAATCTATAAACTCACAGTTGTACCATTCTTGAACTCGTCTACGTTTACACATCTGCAGCCAACGTGCCACCCTCTTTTTACGGGTTTTCTTACGCCAAATCTTGATGAGCCGGTGTCTGGTTAGGTGTATTCGTATCTGATGAGACTCGATGTAACGGGCTGCAATTTGTTCGGAGCATATCTTCATCGTTCTCAAGAAATGTTGTAATGTCTTGGCTCGACACCACTCTTCTGCGATTTTTTCAGCTTGACGGGCATCTCTCAATCGCTGATGCCAAGATAGCCATGCGGTGCGTAGGGCCTTCATCGACCTATGCTCAATGTGCAAAGTATGCATAGCTACGGCGAGCAAATAAGACCACGAATTCGAAACAGTAAGAAGAATGATGCAAGACCTCATTTAACATCAATATAAAACATATGATACAATCCTACCTTGTAGCCGACTCTGTATTCCTCTCCGCTCTGCTACCCAGACCCCAATATGATACTGAAGACATCTTGTATCACGTATGTGTTCAAGAAATCGCCCGCGTTCAAGGATGACCCAATATCGTATGACATATCTGCCGATATTATAGTCTCGCCGCTCCATCGTGGATTTCTCAGCATTTTTCAGCCTCTGGATGGAGAGAAAGAAGATCGAGTTCTCGTAAGTGGAAAGCAGAGATAGACAAAAGGATATTCACGGACACGTTGATAGACCAAAGTGTGCTGCCATAGTCGAAAAAAATGGCGAGATGTACATCGTTCGAGAAAACGCTTGCCTATGATAAATTGAGACCTATTTTCATAGACAGCAGATGCCAAATTCGAGTTTTAATCGTCAAGTGACTTCTCTTGAGCCCCAAAAGAAGCGTGATCTTACGTTTTAAACCTCCATAATCCAAATGTCTTTCCGAGTAGTCTCAGGTCGCAACGCGCAATAAGATCATTCTCCCTGCGGCGAATGGCAGTTTTGTTTTTCCATAATCCATACATATTTTGAAATTCAATCCTAACCGCCCTTTTGATAAACCTGGATGACAAGGAATGTAAATGAAGGACATGTGTGCGTTTTGTGCGCCATGCTAGTAAAAGGCGATGTACGAGATCGCGCGAAGAAATGATGTAGAATTTTGATGAACGAGTATGAGACAACCATCGCTAGGTAATCCAAATCAAATCACGTGTTAAAGCCTGCTCAATGATAGTCGATATCGGGAAAGAACATAGAATTGACAAACAAACAATCAACACCTCTCCCATCAAGACTTGATTCCGGTTTCTTTGCACTTCATCGCATGCTTGCAGTCGAAAGAATTGTAATCTTTCGTCACATTTTTTGATTGTCAATTGTCTCCAGCAATCCAAACTTTTCATGAGCAATCTGTTGACCAATTCGACCAGACCAATCACACTATCAATCCAGGGATAGGGACTCTGAGAGATAGAATTGAAAAAACAAACCTGATGCGACAAACACGTTCAACTGTGACAAGCTGTAATTTGATCGCGCGTTGCTTGCTCTTCCATTGTTCGTAAGGGGCACTGAGATCCAACAGACCTCTGACTCTTTGAACTTCTTTGCCTACTCTGCGCCATCTGTCCAGATTCCACTTCCAATGAAAAAATGTCTTCCTCAAAGTTTGCTGATGTCTCCAAGTGTGCGCTAAGATGTTGATCTTATCTACCAAATGCGGTGTGTTTGAGGCTACCTGTAGAGGCATGACTGTCTCGGGCTTTCTGGTGGGCTTTGGATTACTAAGGTGATTGAGGGCAGAGGGCAAAAAATGGACGGACTTCCTGGGCGTTGCCTGCATTAAGCCAGGAGATACATTTGATTTCGCGGTTCGAGACAGCCCGACAGCATCAACATCCAAGCGTTCCATCGCGCGTTTCATGTTGGGTAGACGTGATCTATTAGATACCGGCCCGGTAGCGGATTCTGCGTCGTTTTTCATCGGGCCATTCCTCACGTTTCTGTTGAGGTGTTGCGTCTGTTGTTGAGGTAGATCGCCCGCATGAACACGGTGAGCACCTTTGGCTTCGACTGGCGAAAATTGGCGTTCTTGGGTGATTAAGTGCCATTTCTGCCGCCAATTCGACCCAGGTACCAAACTGAGCTTTAGCAATAATGTGTATATCTTCTCGTCACTTCGATGATCAATATCGTATTGTTTTAAAACCTCGTGGTAGGGCTCCAATAACGCGTTGAAAGTGGTTGTGTTTGCAGGCGTAAGGGCCACAATTTTAGTCAAGACGTCGAATTCAAGTTTGGGTAGATCCAAAAACTGCGAGAGACTAGAGGAGGATGCCTTCTTCGAGAGGCCTCGTAACGCGTCCATGGTAGCCGTCCTGGCGAGTCTGGATCACGATCGTGGATGACATGATTCCCACCCAGTGAGCGGAGTCCAGGGGGAAATCATCTTGGTTGGGGACCGAAGTCGGGGTTCAACTCGAACCACTTTTCTCGAAAGGGACCATGCTCCGGCACCGCTACTGCCATCCCGGCCCAGCGCGGTCGGATTCCGGTGGCAGGCGAAACTGCACCGAAATATCAAATTGCTCCAGGAATATGAAAGTTCCACTCTTGCTTCGTTCTTAACTATCACTTCTAACAGATTGGACGTGTAGAAGTCATTCGAGCAGGCGGCCACGACAATGACTTGAAACTTTTCGAGGCTCAAATTGATACTCTCCGCTCAGCCAACAAGATCCGTTGCAACACTGACAAAACATCAAACTTTTTTCCCTTTTTAAGAGGAAGGCAGGGCAAACCACAGAGCCTGAGGCGATTTGCTGCAAGTTTGTTACGACGCTTCGAGACTTTTCAGCATGTATTATTTTACCATATATACGACCTTGTACGACTCCCAAAAACTAGACATGCGGCACTTGATGCTGACCACTCAGCTTCTATATAGCATTCAAGGGTACTCAACATGACCTGAAATGCCAAACAGTCGTCAGCGCTTACAAAGGGTGTGCTTTTTATAAAGCGAGATACAGCAACGAGAGTGAGTTTAGCAGCTTAGGTTTTTCAAGTGCTGGATGCTGAAGAGGGATCGGCTTTGACTCCTATATTAAAGGCTGTAGGAATAATTAGTATCAAGAAGTATCTTCCTACTTCCTCATGATCAACCATCCAAAAAAAACTTCTCGACTCTTTTACATATTTCACTCGCTACTTTCGGTTCCTTTGGATTTAACCATCCCAACTAGTTGATATTTCTTGGAACTCTTGACCACGATCCAATCCATTCAGATGGCATATGACAAGGATCCCATAACTTTGAACAAAGCTAAGCGAATCCTACCTGATTTCATCCTCGCTTTGAGAAATGCGGAGGCCAACATACTAAATAGAACTAGAAGGCCGCGAGAAAAAGAGCGCCAGCGATTGACAAGTGGATTCAAGCGGTGAAATTCAAACATCTGCATCTTGAGTTCATCAAATTACTCGCTTTCGACCTTGATATCAATCTTGGTCCTACCTGTGGTATCAAGGAATGGACCAGTCTCTACACTTCTCGTCTTGTGGCGCAATCCTCTCAAATACCTCGGTCAAGTTCGGATTTGTTTGAGAAAGAAGAACACGATAAGTGTCCTATCTGCATTCAGGCTTTCAGTGTTGGAGAACGCTATGTTCAACTCTGGTGTCATCAAGAACATTGGATTCATAAAACTTGTTTGCCTAGATTGGCAGTACTCACACTTGATGTCTCATGTCCATTTGTTGTAAAGATATGATGTGGAGACACTCTTATACATTAAACCTTGAAGTTCGTCGAGTATTGTAAAACTCAATTATGCGAGTTTCTATCAACTTCTGTAAACTTTTGGTTTTAGTCTTGTGCTTAGAAACATCCCATACTGCATTCAAAACATCGCAATGCCTAGATTCATCTAAATAACCACTATCAAGCGAATCTTTCGCGAATCAAGTTCCAATCTCTATTGAGAATCACGCTCAACATGGATCCCAAAGCAAACTTGTCCATCAGGAGAGTCGCACAGCTCAATAATGGCCATTTTGAATTCTCTATAGCATAGTCGTATCACGAAGGCTTGATTTTACCCCGTTGATGATGGTATTGTATCTCCCAGAGTGTGTTGTATACCAAGAACTTAAGATTTATTTGATCCACCAAAGGTACACTGACTTACAAGTTAAATATAGATAATTATCCTCGACATGCTTCAATGATTCTGGGTAACATTGTCACAAAACCCACCAAAAAGCATCTTGTAAAGAATCACATCAGTCAGATTGTTACTGAAGAATGTACTTTAAGAGGTACCTTAGACGTTCTATGATTCGGATAATAAAGTTTTGATCCAAGAAGCACATTTGTCAGCCATCCTTTCACCGTGTTCTTCGAAGATTGAAGTCACGTTCACGGAAAAACCGGCAATCAAGAAAACATCACGAAAATGTGTGAAAATTGAATGAAATTGAACATTAGCAAAAAATCAACAGAATTGTATCACAGATACGAATTGAAAGATCATCCTTACCCAAGCAAAACGCGTGAGGTATATTATTATTCGAACGTTCCCATCGTGGTACATTCTTCAAATTCTTTTTTACCTCTTCTTGAACTCCAACTTCACTGTTGTTCTGATAAGTTGTCGATTCTAGTAATTTGATGATTCGATCGATTTCAGGTTTAGGGATCCACCAATCTTGATCTTCTTCACTCCAAAAGATCGTCATCTTTTCCTTATAAATCGAAATACAATCTTGATCAAGTTTGATGATTTCTTTCATTTGAGATCTACCTAAAGTCCATGTAGCAGCCGTCGAATTGAAATTATGAATCATTGCAATAGTTTTATTTAAACTATGATATGAAAGATATTTTTTGTCACTTGTAGTTTTGGTAATCCAATTTAAAATCAATGTTAAAACGATTAAAATCAATTTAGGTATGAAATGATAAATGATGAATTGTCCTAAATGTATGATGGGTAAAAAGATTGGGTTTAAGAACGGGATGATTGATTTTCCATTGATAGAGTATCGAATTTGAGAAATTGTTGGATATAAATTAAATAAATGATAAACTAAATCTGGATGTTTCAATAAAACCTATTCAAAAGAGATTGTAGAACCAAATCAATCATAATCCCAGATGCACAAACAAGTGAAGAATCATCAGATGATGGATCTACATACCTTGTTAGCTATATGTCCTCCTACACTATGTCCGATCAAGATTAATTTAGTTTTCTCAGGATCAAGAGTATGAGAAATCATTTCAACAAATCCTTCATGAAACTCAATCTGATCATCTAATTCAGCAAACTGTTGACATCTTTTAGTATTGAAAAACAACCTTTGAAGGTTTCTAAGATACCTTTTATCTTGATTAAAATATTTTAATGAGAGTCCAAGATGTCCAACACATATAATTTGATTCGAAATTTGATTTGATTCAAGGTTTTGATATAATCTATTCAAAAACCTATCATAAAATTCACATAAACCTGGGTTTCCTGGTATTAAAAGTATCATTAATCTGGGTGGTGGGTCCGGATTGATTTCGAACTTCATGGTTTTTGAAAAAGTTGAAGACCATATGTGTAAATCACTTGGAGGGTAAATTGATGATTTCCATGAGAATGAAGTTCGAATTGGTAAAATGATTTCCGATTTATCAGTTTCTGATTCATCTTTTTTCATTTTGCCTTCAACAAGTTCTTTTCAGAGCTCTTCGAATGTATGGGAATTCAAAGAAATGTGACTTCCAATAAGTGAACTTGCGTTAGGAATTGGAATGAATACCGCTGAGATTTAGGGGATTCTGAAAAGTATCTATCATAAGCTTATCGTGCGTTAAAAGAAATGAAAGTCTGAAAACTCTGTTGTGATTCAAAGACTTGGTTTTGATCCCCTCCCCATCATAGTCTCGTTTCTAAAGGAGCTCAAGAGGAGCTATATGGGAGTGAGCATCAAATGCCTTGGAAAAAGTGTGTGGATGCAAAAAAATGGATGGGATCAGGGGATAAAAAGTCTGCTAATACGCACCTCCATTAACCATCTACGCAGTCCTCGTTCATGGTACTCGAGAAGTAGTCTGTACCTTTCGATGATTATAGGTTAGCAACGTGGAGTATTCCGGTGCGCTTGTGAGCATCTAGAAATGCTCCCTAAGTGTTTATGGTATCAACAAGATCTCGACCCTCATGCGTTGACCAAAAACGGTAAACCGCAACTTCACCGCCCTTTGATCTGACCAAACTGTCTTTGTCCAGGATGCTCAGCATTAGCCGAGGCTTTCACAGCTATTTTGATATGAGTAAACTGGATATCAATTGTCGAGAGCAGCTGGTGCCATAATGATGGTGGACAACGGATTCGAGCAACCCTTATCTAAGTGTGACATATTCTCCTGTCTGGTCTTAATTGTCCAAAGAAAGCAAAAATGGATGACATCTACAAACTTCACATTATATTGAATTACAACGATCTACTCTTAGAAAATACAATCTATCTTAATCCTTTGCATTCTTTACTATTATTGAGGTATTAGTCATCAAGAGACCTGCTCATTTAGCAATCTATTTGAAAGACGATATTCTTTTGGATTTAGGTCGTTGAAACCTTTAAGAGATTTTCAATCCATGAAGCACATTTCTCAGCCATGATTTCATTGTATTCTGTGAGATAAATGATGTACAATTGTCAATCGGGGGGCCGACGTAGAGGATAGAAACGGTTAAGGTCAGTTTCGATGTCATAGAGCCGGATAACATCAACAAAATCGAAATGAGAAATCATTGATCTTGTAGTACAATGAAGAAGAGAAACCGAAGAGCTTACCTAAACAAAATCCATGAGGGATCCCTTCAGAGACAGTAGACCTCTCCCAACGTTGCCCACCTAGAAGACCAACTCGAGGTAAAGCTCGACCTTCAGTTCCTTCAACATTCCCTTCATCTTGATCAATTCCAATTTGTTTTTTCTCATCATTTAAAGAAGAATCCAAAAGGTTTTGAAGTTTCACAATTTCCTCTTCATTCACCCATAAATCTTTCCCTTCTTCAGTCCAATAAAGTGAAATCTTCTGTCTATAAGTTTTAATAAACCTTTCATCAATTTCTAAAATCTCTTTCATTTCCCATCTAGCCATAATTAATGCAGCAGCCACTGTATTCGAATTAATCACTAATTGAGTCGCTGTATTTAAATTATTGATCGATAAGGCTATTCGTTCACTTTTAGGTTTTCCAATCAAAGTAATCAAGTTAACTAAACTTAATAAGATTCCTCTTGGAAGTATAAGTGATAGAAGAAGTTGAACACAATGTAGGATCGGTAATGAGATGGGCCAAAACATCGGTGACATAGATTTTCCATTACCTGTACTACCGATTTGAGAGAGTGTAGGAAATAATCCATAGAGATGATGAACTATCTTAGGATGTTTTTCTAAAACCTATATAGAAAACAAAATAGAAACCAAATCAGTAATCTTATACCAACACTTTAATCTTTCTGATCTTTATATCAAATAACGTACCTTTGCAGCAATATGTGCTCCTACACTATGACCGATCAAAACCACCTTAGTCTTCTCAAGATCAACTAAACCTCCAATCCTTTCAACAAAATCTTGATGATAACGAATTTGATCTTTTAAATTAGCATACCCATCTTGTTCTGAAAACAAATTAAAGTTTTTCAAGTATCTTAAATCTGAATTAGATTGATTTAAAGAATGTCCAAGATGACCCACACAAACAATTTGATTTGAAATATTTTTAGATGAAAGGTTTTCATATAGATTATTTAGAAACTCATCATAAAATTCAACTAAGCCTGGGTTTCCAGGTATTAAGATAATTAAAACTTCTGGAGGATTTGTAGAAGTTTTGAGATCATCAATTTGATTCGGTTTAGTTCCAAATGAAAATGTTTCTGAAAGAGATGTTGACCAGATATGTAATTCACCAGGTGGATAAAGTGAAGGTTTCCAAGAAAAAGATGATCGAACTGGTAAAACGAGCTTAGAAGGTTCTTCTTCAACCATCTTATCTGGCATTTATTATCAAGTTATCAAAAGCAAATATCGAGTAACCAAATAAAAGTTTTGATTTTTTGTTGTTGTCGGCTATAGTTATGAGATCAAACACAGATGATAACCTGTCAAAATCGAAGAAATAAGCCGACCAAGACTCTTCTTTGTACTAAACAATGACCACCGGATTAATTTTTCAGCAGTTCGTTACGGAAGAAAGGGGAGCCAGGAGAAAGGTGCTTTGTCTTGAATCCTAGTCTTGTGATGATTATCTAGGTGTATCGTCGATATTTGAGAAAACTTGTCTTGTTCAATTTAGGAGACTTGTTGATATCTTGAAGGTAGAGTAGTAGTAGGACGATAAGATAAGCTCATGAAGTCTTGTCTCCTAGAGAAATCAAACTTCATCTTCACGATCGAAAGTTGAAAGCCCACAGTTTGAGTGTACTTGACCTTTCAGGACGTTTTGAGTTCTTTCATGGCATGCCCAGAGCCAAGTTATCAATCTGTTCAGCTTGTCACATTGGGCAGGCTGGGGCAGGTCATGGGATGTCTCTTCAGGGCGGGCGCGGATCTGGGAAGTGCATGCACAGAGACCACCAATTGTTCCATGGAAGTCCATTACAGTGCATCACTGCCATGGAGGCCTATGCACCATTCTGAGAGAAGCTCAAGGGTGTTGAGTCTGGTGTTGAGTCTGAAGAAGCCCCCAACTCATTGATATGTTATGATTGAGTGGAATAGAGTGGAATGATGAATCAATTTAATTGAAGAGTGTGAGGTCACAGGGTGTTCCGGTGATCTGTTTTTTCACGGGCTGTCGCTTGGATGATGTGATTTGTAATGTGATGTGGATGTGCTGTGCTATCATATGCTAAGGTTTAAGTGTTTTAAGGGTACTTAAGCTGGATTGTGTGAGTGTGATGATGGTTTAACTTTGATTTCCATTTCCGATGGTTTGATATCAATCGATTGACTTTCTCCAGAACATTCTCGATTGAAAACTACTTCTTTACTTTATCCAATTCATCATCTGATTACTTACTCATCTCAAAAACTATCCACTACACACTCACTCACTTCAAAACCAATCAATCCTCAACCATGGCTTCTTCAACTCGATCAGCAAGACCGCCACTTTGGTTTTGCCACGTAATCTTACCCTTCGCTAATGCCTATTCCTAACAAGAGTAGTCTATCATCATCCCATCTATCTTACCGCTCACCTATAACACTCACTGATTTATACTGGATTTCTTCCCATCACCAGGAATGCAATCGAGAAATAATAGGTGAACCACTCAGGTTACCCGACCCACATTGTCCAACTTGTCATTCGACCTTTGTGGAAGATATCTTCGCCGATTCGAATCTTATCCCTCCCGAACCCATCCGAACTTCTTTTCATTACCCTAGTCCACCGATTCCAAGTACAAGGCAAAGGTATGATGAACAAGAACAACAGAGAGAAGCTCAAGCTGCTCCACCCAATCTTCCAGAAATGTTAGGACCTCTCTTCAACCTCTTTGGACTTCCACAATTTCTTCGAAACCAATCTCCTGCTACATCTTCGGCTGAAGAGAACCCTAACCCTTCTACTAGTTTGTTTCCTCCGATTCTCATACTATCGTAGTTTCGAAATCGATCTATGACCTAATTCTTGTTTTTGGAATATCAAACCTACAGCCAACACCTCTCGCTCAGAACCTCTTCGTAGGTCTCGATCAAATCCTCAAATGTCAAACACAGCCCCTGGGCCAGCTGGTGGTACTTGGTCTGCTTCATTAAATTCCGATCCAGATGAGACCACAGGCCAACCTCAATTCAACACTGGAGTTTATACGTTCACTTTCGATTCAAGTAAATTATTCTTACGTTTGGTTTTTCTCTGTTTCGCACTCTAAAACTGACAATTTCCTGCTTTTTGCTTTTGATGAGTAGGTAATAATGGTACACCAGATCCCAACCAGCAAGCCAGACCTCCCAACATTCCCAATTTCTTCACGTAAGTTGTCTTATACCAAAAATTTAAAAAAAAGCTCATCGACCGACATTTTCTGCATGTCTTTTCAGTATGGTCCAACAAGCGATCAGTCAAGCATCCCAACGTCAAAACCCTACCAATCCCACTCCCAATGCCGACCACCCCATGTCTAACAATGAGAGAGAAGGAGATGATGACGATCAACCGTCACGTTTACCTACCTTTGTTGATGAATTTCCAACACGAAGGCCAGATACACCAAGACCGCGTGAGGGAAGTCCACCGAGATGGTCCGATGATGGTGGTCATTTCCATACAGGTCCAACACCTAACCGAGGCTCAGTGAATTTAGAACAAGATCATCCGTTACGACAGTTTATCACTATGCTCAATTCACTTTCTACACCCGATGGAATCCCAAATCGAGAAGGATTTGTTTTCAACGGTGGTGGTAATGGGTTCGGATTTACTGCCAATTTTGGTGTAGGTGGTGGAGGAGGACAGTTTGGAGATTATGTATTGAGTGAAATGGGAATGCAAGATGTGATTGACCAGTTAATGAACATGGCAGGTGCTAACAGTGGTCATAATCCTGTACCTGCAAGTGAAGCTAAAATTAAATCGTTGAAAAAGTTTAAAGTTGATGCTAAAACTCTTGGTAAGTCTTTGATCATCTTTCAATTCTGGAAGTCGTTTCATCAACTGACTAGACCTACTTTTTTTTGCAATTTTGTCGTAGAGAGTGAGATTGGGGAATGTGCGATTTGTAAAGATGCATTTATGATGGAAGAAGAATGTATGGAGCTACCTTGTCATCATATCTTTCATTCTGAAGATTGTATTACACCATGGTTAAAAAGGAATGGGACTTGTCCAGTTTGGTATGTATCTTTATTTTTTCATCACAATCTTTTGATTCGATTTGATTTCCCTGACTAACCAAGTTTTTTTTGTCTTGGTTTACAGTCGGTTTTCACTTGTGAAGGATCCAACAGATGACCCAGATGATGTACCATTAAATGCAGAAGGATCGGGTGCTAGAGATGATGACGCTCCAAGTGAAGATGAAGATGAAGATGAAGATCATCATTCAGAGAATAGAACGATGGCAGAACTATCAGCTATTGCTGCTGAAGAAAGAAGAAATCGTGGTGGTGGTGGTGGTACTGTGGAAAGATCAAATGCAGATGAACTTTTAATGGATCCATTAGATGTGGATTAAATCGTTTTGGAAACTTTTAAGCATTTACTGAACAAAAGAAGAGAGTTTTTAAAGAGATTTTGTTCTTTCTATCAATGTTATAGTGATTTGGATTTTCAGATTATTTTTTGTTGGGGTTAATTTTTGTAATGTTTTTTGTGCCTGTGTACAAGATTTTGATTTGTTTCGAAGAGGAGAAGAGTAAGAAAAAAAATGGTTTATAGTCGAACAAAACAAACAAAAAAAATGTATGCCGGTTCTTTTTCTTTTGTTTTAAACTGTACTCTTACTTCATGGTCAGCTTAAGTGTTAGGTTTAACTTTTACGCAAGAGATGTGTTTGATTGTAAGTTATTGGTTTATTTGATTTAGGTTTGGTTTATGTGAAGAAGATCAGGTAAGGAAGGGGATTGCGATTCACTTGCACTTTGAACTTTATGGATTTCGGAAGATTTGATGTATTCACGATTCATTGGATTGTGCTATGCTTTAAAAGCCTTCATGAGGAAATCGGGAGATTCACGCTGTGAGGTTGCTCAGGTGGCGAGCATGATTTTCGCGCCTGTAGGGATTCCAAGGGGATTCAGGTGTGCTTTTATTGGCTTAGGGGTGCGCACACACCAAGGTCCTTTGATGTGATCAAAGAAGCTCATAGGTATTCTATTGAGCCCAGCCCAACGTGTGGTGCATTTGACATTACAATAGTTACCAGCAATCAAAGAACACTTGCTGGCCGATACAAACCCTATCAAACTGACCTCCTTTAGCTTCTCTTGAACACTTTACTTATATATTGCCTACAAGGTCAAAATGTAAGAATATCATAAAGATGTTATATTTCTACCTGGATTTCTCAACATAGATCAAATTGACCATGACAACTATGTAGGCGCGAGTTTCTAGAAACGAGAATAGGTTGATAGACCTGCTGTACGACGTCGCCACAACAAAGTGGTGCGAAAAGCCATAGCGTCAGGTGATTTATAACACTTTTCCTGTGCTGTTTACCAACCATCTGTGAAACTTCTTGATTACCATTTTTAATTCATGAGGATGACATTTTCCATCAGAATGATTACTATATAACCCATTTCCTTTTCTGTTTTCGAAGAAATTGTTGAGCAACTTGTGAATAGTTTCATGAAAGCTGATGATTATATCATCGAGTCATGAACGCGTGACATCAATACCTCAGGACAGGCATCTTTCATTCCCCTAAAGAGATTTTCAGTGTGTTGATTTAAAAAGGCGCGGGTCAGTCGATTTCGTTATGCGCAGGAAAGGATCGGTGTTGTCAAGTTTTGTTAATATGTTGTAGAGGATAGTAATTTGGGTATATTTAAACTACCTGAACCTTCACCTCTTTCATTTGATCTTTCCTTTCTTCTCATCGAATATTTTATTATCATCAAACAGCCAAATCATTTGATACAGCGTTGTAGGTTTGCTCAGGAACATAGCTCTTCACCTATATTATATCTGAGGTTTCGGCGGTGCCAGTTGACCAAGCGATTGCCATCATGCGTGAAGAAGGTGAGTCGACGCATTTTGGATCGAAAAGTTGATATATGGATTGTCCTCTTCATCAAAGTCTGAGACTACTTCTGAACGTAGAACCCAAAGCAGAGTCCAAGAAAGAGATCTCAAAACCTGGCGTCTCTTCTACAAGCGCAACACCTTCGTCACCTTCAAAATCTTCTGAAACCTCGCGCGCTGTGATCCTCGCCACTCCTGCTGCCATACGTATTTCTCTTGAAAAGGGGATTCCTCTTGGCTCGATCAAGGGTTCAGGACTCGATGGACGGATCCTAGAATCTGACTTGACATCTGGCACTCCAAGTTCCTCAAGCTCGATAGGCTCTACTACACCTCAGGATCGTACTCCATCGCACAATGACATCACAACTTCAACCATGCAACGTGCGATTGCCGCAAGATTGTCAGAGATCAAGCGCACTGTACCTCATTACTCTTTGACTTCTGAAATCGAAATGGATCGAGTGAACAGTTTGAGAGGCTTGCTCAACAAATCTTTAATTGATCAATCGAGTTCTGCTCAGGGTGAGATCGAAGCGCCTAGAAAATTGAGTGTCAATGATTTTGTTATCAAGGGAGTAGCACTCGCCTGCGTAGATGTACCAGAGGTCAACGCAGAATGGCACGGTGATTTCATTAGACAGTTGAGTTTATTCAATGAGCTTACGGCGACTTACAACATTGTTTGTTTGTTTGTAATCGTATTTTAACCATACATAACATTTCTTTTGTAGATTTACTTCAATTGATATATCAATTGCAGTTGCTACGCCTACTGGACTATGTACCCCAGTCCTAAAAAATGTAAGTAAAAGAGGGCTAAGTTCGATCTCAAGAGAAATGAAAACACTAAAAGAAGATGCAAGAATGAATGAATCTAATCCAGATGAATATCAAGGTGGAGGGATCACAATCACGAATTTAGGAATGTTTGGATCAGTTTTGAATTTCACTTCGATTATTAAATCACCTCAAGTTTGTATCTTTTCAGTGGGTGGGATTCATCAGAAATTAAGATTGGATTCTGGGAGTGAAAATGGCTTGAAAGAGATTGATGTTATGGTGGTTACTTTGACGTGTGATCATCGGGTTGTGGATGGAGCTCTTGGAGCTCGCTGGTACGTTGTTCTTTTTACAAATCTGTTCATCCTCGTACTGGTGGAATTGTTCATTCTAGGTACTTTCTACCATTGTTTTTTTCTTGAATCTAGGCTGAAGGCTTTCAAGAGTCATATGGAAAATCCGGTTTTATTCGCGCTTTAATCTTTATATCAGCGAAATGGTGTATACATAGATATATGTAGTAGATGGTCAGATTTTTCTCTATTTTCACTTTTTTGGGATCAAAAAACCACAAAGGATCATAAGTCAAGGAGTAAGAAGGAGCTCTTTTGGATTTTGTAATAGAGATGGCAAGAAAAATCTATTTTTTCATTTTGTTCATTTAAAGCATTAGTATTAAGCATTCCATTGGTTTCCCATCACCCCTCCCAATTATGCATGTTTTGGCATCATCATGAGTGTAAACAGTGTGCCACCCCCTGGAGTCTCCCTAGGGTTTTTCTTCTCCTTGTTTCATGCTAAGATTCTCAAGTCAGGCTTTGATCTGTCAAGTATTTTGTTTAGGGAAATCAGATCCCCAATGTCCCCACCCTATGACCTCCAAGACACTGGGCAAGCAGACTCTTCCCAATTACAACACATGCCTCTTGCTAATTGTATGTGTGATGTCATTTTAGGATTGGTCATGTTCGGGAAATGATCAATGTGATCAGATTAGGTTAATTTGCATGACTTTTTTTGAAAACTCGGCGAGTTTTGGAAATACTCAGCAGGTTTTCAAAAAAAAAACACCAAAAAATCACACTTTTTTTCTTTTCAAAGTCAACAATTATGCAAAGGGCTGTATGTACCTTCAACTTTTGGTTTTATTTCTGATTGATTAGCTGAGATATTTTTTTGTAGCTTTATCATCCGGTTCCATAGATCAAAAGAGCACAGAGCTCATTATCAAATCATATCATTTCATTTCATCTATCTGCTACAGCCCTTTGCATGATTGATGACTTTGGAGAAAAAAAAACCTTGAGTTTTCAACAAAAAAAACCTCGAGTTTTTTCAAAAAGTGACCGAGTTTTTTGGAAAACCTATCGAGTTTTTCAAAAACTCATTGATTTTTGAAAATTTCAAGAAAAACACATTGACTTTCTCAAAAACTCGGTAGTTTTTTGAAAAAACTCGGTCACTTTTTGAAAAAACTCAAGGTTTTTTTTGTTGAAAACTCGGGGTCTTTTTTTCTTCAAGGTCATCAATCATGCAAAGGGCTGTAAACCTCATCACAGGTCAGCTCACTTCTTCCTAAGCAGGAGAGTGGTTATTCTTACCGTGTTCCAATCATGTCTGTTGAAATGTGCATTCGACATAAAACAAATACGTTATATTAAGAAATGATTAGGTAGCGCAAAAAGGAGGAGAATCAATGTTGATAAACCGGTGATGTAATAATTATCAGGCACTTACCCCAATTACCAGTTTCAGACACATCGAATTGGTGACTTATACTTTACTATATTTTGACTTCAATCATAGTTCTCTTTCCCTATCTTTGAAAAGAGAAGTAAGTGCATTTCTAATTTTTTCTTTCTGCTCTAAGACTCATATTGATGTTGTTGTTTTTGAATGTGGTTATGTTTGATTTATTATAGGCATCTATCTCTTAAAGTCCCAGAGATCAGATATCGATCTATAGATACTTTATACAAATTTTCATCTGTACCAATCCCAGGTCAGAATCAATTTGTTAGATTTCGTGTTTGATAGAGGTTCTCACTGTGCTATTGTGCATACTCTTAGTTCCCCTCTTATAGATACACTATACTTGATTTCAAGACAACTCAGACATTCTTAAAGTCAAACATTTTCACTTCTTTCCCATCAACGTTGTTCTCATTTCATTCGATCAGTGTGCAGCTTTATACAAAGCTGACTCCTGAATCTCACAGGAAATAACCAATTCTATCACAACCTGAACTTAAAGCACAAGAAAAGGCAAAAACCTCAAAACCTAGCTCTACTTCTTCTACGAGCGCATCGACTGCTCACCTCCAAAGTTTCCTGGACCTTTGGCTGCTGTAACCTTTGGCAGTCCCCTTTGGCAGTCCTGCTGCCGAACTTTCCGTTCTGGAACAGGATAGTCATTTTAGCTCGATCACCTACACAATTACTCAACGGATCTGATGCCATACACTCAAAGTTCATCAACGTTCATAGGTTCTAGTACACCTGGTACTCCATCATACAATGATATACCTACTTCAACGGCGCGACGTGCGAGGAACACCAGAATGACAGTCACCAAGCGCGATGTACCTCATTACTACCTCACCTCTGAGATTAAAATGGATCGAGTGAGAAGCATGAGAGCATCTTTCAACCAAACTTTAGCTGACCAATCAAAAGCTGCTCAAGCTGACATGCAAGTGCCCACAAGATTAACTGTCAATGATTTCGTCATCAAGGGAGTAGCACTTGCTTGCGCAGATGTACCAGAAGTTGTTGCAGAATGGCACGACGATTTTATTAGACAGTTGAGTCCTGGACCTACCTCACATTCATCTCAAGTTGTAATCCTATTCTAAAAGGTGCCATTTTTGTAGATTCAACTCTGTTGACATTTCCATCATTGTTGATACACCTACCGGACTGTTCGTTCCGGTCTTAACAGACGCTGTTAATCAAGGATTAAGTTCGATTTCATCAAGAGTGAAAACTTTGGCTGAAAAAGCTAGAAATGATCAATTACAGCTGTTTCGAAAACAAAACTGGTTGTCGTTGTTTTTTTCTTTTTTTTTTCATATCCGCGGTCAATTTATTTGACCTGATTGGGCTAATTCTCCCAATCGGGAGCAAATATCCAAATTCTATTCGCATGCACCTTGTCCAAGCCCCCATCTTGCCAGATCCACCTCACCACATCTCACGAAACAAAAACAACAAGAATGCCTCGATACAGCGCCGACATCAAAGTGCAGGCGATTACTTTATTGTCCGAAGGTATGAGTCGAGCAGCCGTCAAACGCCATCTGCGATCTGCAGTACATGTGGACACCCTCACCCAATGGCAAAAACTATACGAATCAACTCTAGCCGTGGTTCGCAGTGCATCAGAATATGAGAAACGTGGTCGTCCCCTCGTATTCTCAGATCAAGAACGTGAATTCATGGCCGACTTGATCTCTGCTGACCCAACACTCTATCTTGACGAAGTCCGGGAATTGGTGTACAATGAAACCGGCATTCACGCCAACTTGTCAACCATTTCCGACGACCTTATTGATCGTCTCAATTTGACTCGGAAGAAGGTTGAAACCGTTCATCCAGCTCAATGCCCGGTCAAGAGGGCCGCTTACGTCTACTCAATTGCCAATCTGGATGCCGAAATGCTCGTATTTGCAGGTGAATTTGTTGATTTCATCCTCATCCAACTCTGTTTCACTGACGTGGTGTTACACATTAGACAAAAGTGCTGTTGCTTCACGGGAGGTATATAGACAATATGGCCGAGCGTTCCGAGGATATCGTACCACACCCCAAAAACAAACTCGTGCCGGAATCCGGTACTCTCTTTTGCCAGCAGTCTACATGGATGGACTCTTAGCTGTCTCGTGTCAGGAAGGTAGTTACCTTCGAGATGATTTTGAAGACTTTCTTGAATTCAATCTGGTATGTCTATTGGAACATTTTTGAGTTATCATTTCAAAGATTTTGGAGCCATCATCACTTGCTGACTGGCATCTTTCTCAGTTACCAAAAATGAATCCATATCCATCTCCAAATTCAGTTCTAATCATCGATAATGCCCGTATTCATCACGGAGGGAGGATCGAGGAGCTGTGTGAAGACCGTGGGATCCGCTTGATCTACCTTCCACCTTACTCGCCAGATTTCAATCCTATCGAGAAAGCCTTCAGTGCTTTGAAGGCTTATTTTCGTCGCACTCAATACTTGCAAGGTTTAATCCCTGAAGAAATGATCGAGGCTATTGAGGAAGCTGTTCACTTCATATTTACTAGGGAGCTGATGGTTCCTCTGTACAATTCATCTTGGCTTCTGTAGAACTCTATTCATTTCATCAATCAGTTCAACTCAACTCCTCAAAACTGTCAAAAGAAATCGATCGATCAAATTTAAATCAAACAATTCTCAATCAACCACCTTCAACCACTTTTTTATTAATCTCAATTTCAAATTTATTCAATTCTCGGTCACTGACTTAGTTTGAAGTAATTCTTTGATTTATCTATGTATGTACTATGCCAATGTTTGGTTGTTTGGTTGCTCTCTTAGAATTGATTAAGCGATATCGATCATTTTTGGTTGCTCTCTTAGAATTGATTGTGATATTGATCGATCGATTAAGAGATATGGATGTTTGTAGAAGTGTACACATGATCTTTGAAAGAAAAAAAAGAAATTCTTATGTCTTGTTTTGATTGATTTACTTGGAATGCAAGAAGTTGAGTACGAGAATCTAAATTAGAATCGATTTCTAATTTCAAAGAAAAACAACTGAAAACAAATCAAAATCACAAAAACTAAACAATGAGACAAACGAGACAAGAAGTTCATCTGTTGAGATTGTATGGATACAGACAAGTGGAGACTGAGACAAAAAGTTATTGAGGAGAATGAAAAAGCGTAGACACTATACTCTTCTATTGAGGTCAGATGGATACAAAAAACTAAAGAACGAGTAAAGTAGTTATACAAGTTGTAGATAGATCACAAACTATTCATCTTTGATCGCACCCAATCCCATCGTAAATCATTCAAAGTAAAATCCAAGAAAAACGAACAATTGCTTTCGCTTTCAAACACTTGAGCGGCCTTTATAAATTCTGTCTTATCTGGAAATACTCGTTGACCTTCGGACATGAATATCGGCATCGCTTTCTTGCGGCAGGGAAAGGCTTCTGGTACTGCAGCAGCGGTGGAAGTGTTTGCTGGAACAGGAAGTCGAGATATTCTAGCCTGAAGGATCTCGGCTTCTTGTTTTTTGAACTCACTGATCGAGATCCACTTCCAGCCTCTTCGAAGTGGTGGCTTCACGTTGCTCACACCTGGGACCCTGTTGACCTAAACCAGAGAAAATTAGTATTCATTTTAACCAAGATAAAATAAACACGCACGATGTCTTGAGCCCAGATCTTGATCATATTTGTATTCAACTTGATTAATTCTTCTTTGTTCTCTGGGTTAATAACTCGTATCGAGCTTTCACCATTAGCTTCACTTTTGGTGAAGCGTGTAGTGAGGTCTTGAATCACCTTCAAAAGACGAGCTTCATCATCATCATCATCATTGTTCTATGGGAGCAAAAGAGACATTCAGCTCAGCTACATTTGAGATTGAATTTTCCAATAACATACAGGTGTGGACTGCCTGTGATGAGCTCCTTGAGCTCGGTTTTGCTTGAGTCGAGCAAGATTTCGAGCTACTTTTTCAGCCTGAAAATTGATTCGTCAAACCCAATCACAATCACAAGAAAGACTGAACGAGCTCACGTTATTCTCCTTTGCCCTTTTGGTCTTTGGGTTTGTCTGTACAAAATCCAAATGCATAGATTGCATTGGGTTGTCGAGGCAAGCTGAAATGAAATCGTTAAAAGCAGTGTCGGTCATGATTTCAAATTGTTTATTCTTGAGGAAGCTCTTGTGGGCATGGATCCAACCGGTAACTTTGAGATCATTCTCTGAGAGTGCTGCGGTAAGGGCTTCGGAGATATTTGCCTCAAGTAGATCACATTGACTGAATATCAAAGAACGGAAAAGCTCAAGATCAGCATCATCATGTACTGATACCCGAATCTCCCAATCCTTCTTGAGGGGGGTGTAGGGGGCCACAGTTGGTCCTGAAGCTTTTGTTGACCTCTTGGAGCGTGATTGACTAGAATGAGCATCCTCATCGGGTTCATCAGGTATGAAAACCTCAACATGAACTTTGAAAGCCAGCTCAGTGGTTTTCAAAGATGAGCGATCTAAAAGCAGAGTCAAATTTGTTATCTACTGGGATAATGAACAACAAGACGTACCTTCACAATCAACTTCAATAAAATTCAAACCCAAGGCCGGTGATCTTCTATTCAAAGCAGGTGGAGGCGGCAAATCTGAAGATGAAGAGTTGAGATCAATATCTACAGGGAAAATAAAAAATAAGACATACCATCACAATCAACTTCAACAACATTCAAACCCGAAGCCTGAGATCTTCCATTCAAAGAAGGTGGATAGGAAGAAATAGAGGTTGATGGTTGTGATGTTGGAAATGTGATTGGGCCAGTTTGGCTGAAACGTTGATAAGGAAAATGCCCCGGTGCATGTAGGATTGGTGCTTCTTGAGTCAAATCTTGAGCCGGGTGGAAGAAGCTTGAGGATGTACCGCTATAAGAACCACGAGACTGTTGAGCTGTGTTGAAATTAGTGGTTCTTTGATATGGGAGTGATTGATTGAAACTTTGAAAAGGCCGTGAATTCCGATCAGCAGGCATGTTGAGGATGGCTCAATTGTGTTGTGGACAAACGTGGCGCTGGCTTCAAGCTTGCAATGTGATTCAACAGGGTCCAACAGGATTGAACCTCATGCCACGTAATCAGCTGTCATCAGCCTTTTGCACGGTTTTTCTGCTAGATTCAAAACCGCGGATATGAAAAAAAAAAAAAAAAAACGACAACCAGTTTTGTTTTCGAAACAGCTGTAAATCCAAATGAATATCAAGGTGGAGGGATCACGATCTCTAATTTAGGAATGTACGGATCTGTTTCACATTTCACTTCCCTCGTCAATAGACCTCAAGCTTGTACCGTGTCAGTTGGAGCAACTGATAAGAAATTAGTGATGGATACTTCAAGTGAAAAAGGGTTCAAGGAGATTGATATCTTGATGGTCACTATGACTTGCGATCATAGGGTCGTGGATGGCGCTCTTGCCTCTCGGTGGTGCGCAATTTGTCTTTATATCTTGTCTGACCCTAAGTAATGAAAAATTTATAGCTCATTTCACTTCTCTTTCTGTTGAAAGTAGGTTGAAAGCTTTCAAGGACCATATGGAAAACCCCGTTTCATTCGCGCTTTGATCTCCTTTATCTTGGTTTTTAGTTTGGCACTGGTGGCCAAAGGAACGACGTCATTGGTGAGTTCCATCGGGACCCGAGACGCAGTGGATGAGAGCAAGGCGGGGCCGGGGTAACCGGCCTCCCGAGAAGAGAAGACTTTGAAAATTTTCAATTTCAAAGTTCCAATACAACTCTTCCCACTCAGACACCTCAAGTTCGAATTATTGAATTTTCAGATTTATTGCTAGTAGCTTCAAAAGAAAAATTAATAATTATTTCAAAAATGGACAGTCAACCAAAGTTAACACAACAAACAGAAAGCAGCGGAAACACGATGACCTTTAATCAAGACGTAAACTGCATTCTTGCAGAACACGAGCAAAATCAACAAAATCAGGAGGAGATAGGAAGCACTAGTAGAGGAAGAGGAAACATCAAGAGAGGGAAAGGTCGAGGAAGAGGGAAGAGAGGAAAGAGAGGTGGAACTAGCGGAACAACAAGAATCACCAGAGCGATCACAGCAACAAAAGGTAAAGAACGGCAACCTAAAGATGAAGACACAGAAGAAGAAGAAGAGGAAGAAGGAAAAGAAGATAGGAAAGAAAGTGAGAGTAGTGAGTTGTCAGACGGAGGAAACGGAATAGAAGGAGTAGAAGGAGGTGAAGATGAAAACGAAGAAGGGGCTTACGAAGAGGATCACATAGATCTAGGTATGTTTCATTCTCCAATAGAAATAAAAACCCCACATCCTACCCCCAGTCAAGAAAACTATACCCCCCCTTAAAGAGACCATCATCTAGTAAACCCTAGAAACAGTCAGGGTGATATCCCAGTTATTGACTAAACAAGATGAACAGAACAAAGAAATCAAGGTCCTCTTACGCATGAAACAAAATAAAGGCCCTTCTTTCGTCGAAAAGAAAAAGACCTGGTTCCTCTTACGACAAGCTAGACCTGGTTCCTCTTAGTTCGACCCGGTTCCTCTTATAAACATGTCAGAACGGGTTCCTCTTACAAGCGCTAGAAGTGCCATCCTCTCACAATCATGTCAGACAAGGTTCCTCTTACAAAGTGCTAGAAAGTGTTGTTCTGTAAAGACAGCCCATGACATAAACGTCCTGAAATGAAATTCCAAATTAGTGTTCTGAGAAGCGTAAAAAGTGGAGATAGAAAAGAGACTGACATGATCGTATGAATGATGACTTGGCCCGGTATCAGGAGACAAAACAAATTTCCTCAACGAAAACGCATACGTAGATCGAGAACATGAAAGATACGTTGCAGAGTTGGAAAAGCTCTATCGGAGAGGAAAAATAAGACGCTTTCAACTCCTGAAACAGTCATACGTCGAGTGGTGCGAACGAGTAAGCTCACACCCTAGACCGGTACAAATGCTGGAGTGCTCGAGCGGAGAAGACGATGATGATGAAGAGTTAGTTGGTGCGAAAAGAAAGAGTACGAAGCAAATATCTGAGAAGCCAGCAAAGGCCGGGAAGAAGATGAATCCCAGAAAAATCTTGACGCATCAACTGGTAGACTTAGCCCCTTACTGGGATAACAAAATGACAGCCTGCTTCGGTTACGTACCTTTGACAATCTTCGTTCCGGCATGGCTCCTAGCAGACAAAGCCCACATGGCAAATCGGAAGAAACAAACCAACTCGTGTTCAGACGTCTTACAATACACCGGATCGAGAATCCCGAGCGAGTGGAGGCAGAGCTTCCTGGAATGGTCGACCTCATTAAACCTGTGCGTTAAGTATTGGAGGTCAAAATACAATAGAGAAGACATCGCCTTAAGCCTAGAAAAACATTATAAGAATGTCCTAGAAATGAAAGCCAAACATCATGAAGCCTGGGCACCTGCCTTAAGATACAATATAACTCATAGAACCAATGTGTGGAGTCATACCTTAGAAGATGGATCGCTGTCAGATGTAGGAACGATCAATGAAGAGTTAATGGAACAAGCATGGTCGGATTCTAAAGCAAACGGCGATCATCGATACATAGACAACCCCTACATTATAGGAGGAGCCCTAGAGAACATGTGCCCATGGACTGGGAAATATCAAGTTGGCTGGGATGTAATCGGTTCGAACGGAATGGAGCAAGTCACTGCAGTAACAGGAGGAAGAATGTTATCGCACTTAGCACCAACAGGTCGAGGTCATGTGAACGCATCATTCGCAAACACACATCACGACACTGGAAGAAACAACTTACACCAGTACAACGAGAACCAGAGATTTCACCACGAAAGCAACAGATTTCATGTGAACAAGCAACACGAAAGTGGAAGGAGTAGAGGAAGAAGAGGTCGAGGTGTGGGGAGAGGTCAAGGAAGTAGAGGAGGTGGCCCGAGCGGTAGAGGTGGCATGGCTCCGAGTGCCACGGTATTGGTGAATGGCGTAGCAGTTCCTAAATTTGGACCGGGAGCATTTGAAGCTCTGAAGGCGGCACAAGCCAGTGGTAGCACCACCCAACAGTGAGTTACAAATGTCATAGACGAATCCCAAGTGCCTTAATGAAATGAAATGAGAATTGTGAACATACCTATTGTGCCACAATCCCCCCGTGAGAACTTGAGACCGTGAGCTGAGACATGTGACTTTGCTTTAGCAGAATGACAACCGTGACAGAGAACCCCGTAAGACACCCAACAAATCTGAATGTATTCTTGACAAATGAAAACAATCATGATAGCAGCAATCAGCATATGCAACAAGACGGCATACAACAACGGGAACACGTACAGAGTCCAACAAGGGTAGGAGAGAAACAAGACGAAACAGTGGTGAAGAACAACAAAACTAATGCACACCCTTACCCAAGATTTCCCGTAAAAGCAAGAACAGAAATGGTTGTCGAGGAATGGATACGCTTAGCTAAAAAATGCGGTTTGCAGCAAGAGGCAGCAGAAGTCATTAACGGACTCATTGAGGGATTCTCACAAGGAATTCCCGAGCACTACCTGAGTAACAGGAGGTGGGAAACGCCGGACAACCACGCTTCAGCACTGGCAGTAAAAGAAGAGATAATGAATAACCTTTATAAAGAAAAAAGAGCCGGACGCATCTACGGACCTTTCAAACACGAAGAGGTGTACGCAAGATGGGGTTTCTTCCGTTCAAACCCCATGGGGAGCGTAGTCAACAACGATGGAACGTTGAGAATGATAAACAACTTATCATTCCCAGTAGGCGATCCCAACACCCCTTCAGTCAACTCGATGGTCGACAAACACGATTTCGATACGTCGTGGGACGACTTCAGAGTGGTGGCGAGATACTTCAGGGAAAACTTTAAGAGAGCTTTAGAGTTAGCTATATACGATTGGGAAAAAGCCTACCGACAAGCGGCAGTGAAGATAGAAGAGTGGAAATACCTTACAATCAAAGACTTCAACGGAATGATCTGGATAGATACAAGAGTCCCGTTTGGTGGTGTCGCAGGATGCGGGGCGTTCGGGAAAGTGGCAGACATGTGGAGGCTGATAGTGCAGAAACACCTGAAGATAGAACGTATCTTCAGATGGGTAGATGATAACATGGTAGTTAGAGAAAAAGGAAGCAACTTACAAATTCAGAGTGTAGTAGAGATGAGTGCAAAGATGGGAGTGAAGACCAACATCAAGAAACTCCAAGACTTTGCCGACGAGCAAAAGTACTTGGGATTCATCTGGAATGGAGTTGAAAAGTCAGTAAGACTACCAGAAGAAAAGTTAAAAGAAAGGTTGGAATTGATAGTCCACATGTTGGAAGGAGTGGAACCGTGGAGCCTCACACACGCAGACACAGTGATAGGTAAAATAGCTCACCTGATCTATATCCTACCCCACATGAAACCCTATATGAGGGGATTATATGCGTGGCTGCACCCTTGGAGGAAACCAAACGCAAGGAGGCACTTGTCAGTTGCAGCCAGAGACGACCTGGAAAGTTGGAGGAGAGCCCTAACGACTTTCGAGCCGAGGAGGATAATCCCAGAGGTTACTCCGGAACGGGTAGGGTGGGTCGGAGACGCGAGCCTGTTTGGGATTGGAGTATTACTAGAGTTCGGTTGGGTTCGATTTAAGTTAAAAGAAGGATGGAGAACGGTAGGATTAAGGCAAGATGAGACGTGTAGAGACATCGCTTGGGCTGAAACAGCAGCGATCCGACTGGGCCTCTTAATGTTAGAAATGTCAACGGATACGAAAGGGCGGAACTTCTGGGTAAAGACCGACAACACAAAAACCGAATCTACAATCAATAAGAGAAGGTCAAAGAGCGAACAAGTGAACGAAGAGTGGAAGAAAATTCAAGACTTACTCTTAAAACTTCAGTGCGACATCACCGAGGAAAGGGTCGCATCCGGAGACAACGACGCGGACGGTCTCTCAAGAGAAGTGAACAAAGAAGACGAGATAGGAGATAGATTAGATATAACCTTACCCGAAGACCTCCAGCTCTTATTAGAACGGGCATGATCTCACCAATAGTAGAGAAGAAAATCAGTCAATTTCTGCAAGACGCAAACGGGAATTGGAACTGGAAAGAAAATGAAATTCAGGTTCACATGATGTCGGGAGGCTGGGCTTCGGCGACATTAGTAAATTACAATAGCGGTGTGTCAAAGCTGGTGAAATTCGCAAATGAGAAGAGCTACACGAGGAAGGATTTGTTACCCTTATCAGAAAAAATCTTATATGAGTTCGTAGTTTGGGCAGGCAAGAGGATAGATGGAAATAAAAGGTCAGAAGCAGCGAACGAAAACTCAAAAATTGAAGTCGAGACAATCAAGAAGTACCTTACGGGAATTAAATGCTGGCATTTGTTCCACGATGAAGAGTATCCAAGATATGAACCATTGAAATTAAGTGTACTATTAAAATCATCAAAAATAGCCGAAGTCGCCTTGAGAGAATCGGCGAAGGATCAGAAAAGTCCGGTGCTGCTCCGTCACCTGGTGCAACTCCTGAGGCACTTGTCGAATGGAAACAAGAGGGATCAAGTGGCTCTGACGATAGCCCTAGTCGCATTCTGGGGTATGGCACGTTTAGGGGAATTAGTGTCAAATGATAAGAGCAAGAAGTTACCAAGAAGGAAAGACGTACAATGGCCGACTACAAACGTGGCAATGATCGCGTTACACAAGGCAAAGACAGCCGCCCCAGGACAAATACAATACATAAAGCTGATGTATCAGAGATCGTACCTCGATCCAATAGGTGCGTTGGGAAGAATGGTGGAAGATAATGAAACGGGACCGAAGGACCCACTATTTTCGTATATCGAGGAGAACGGGACGAGAAGTGTGATATCAAAGACGAAGCTGTTAGGAATCTATAGGAGAGTGTGGGAAAAGAAGGGAGAAGACAGAAAGTTGTCGGGTCACTCGTTTAGAGTAGGAGGTGCAACGCTGAGATGGAATGAAAAGAAGTCGATAAAAGAAATAACCACGGTGGGACGTTGGCAATCAAAGGCGTACCAGTTGTATTTGCGGAAATATAGCGAAGAGGAGAAAAGGGAGACGAAAGAACTGTGGAAGTTGCTGGAGTTGAAAGACAGTAAGTAAGGTTCCAGGAATCGAGCCGTGAAGGAGTGAGAAACTGATTGGGTATACGTCTGCAGATCAGTTGTTGCCAACAGAAGAAGCAAGAAGAAGAGGAAAAGAAGATGACCATAAGTTGAAATAGATAGGAAGGAATGGGGAGAGGGGAGACAGGGCGTTGTGCATACACGCATAGCAATTGAATTAAGGAATATTAAAGTTTAGAGATCCACCTACACACAGGTAAAAGTTAAAATGAAATACATACACCCCCTGTACGACTGTCGTAGATAGGTTTTCGACGGGCTCAGGACGCCATCCGTCCAGAGAGTTGGTGGTAGAAAACCTCTCTCTGACAGGCAGTCCGCGGCCTACGGCCCCCCCCAAACACCAGGTCAGAACCTTCTACAAGAAGGCTATGACCTAGCACGTGATTGCTTGTGAGAAAGAGAACAATGTATGTAATGAGAACTGAGCAAGTCCCTAGTCCAAAGATGGATTGGCACTGGTGGCCAAAGGAACGACGTCATCGGTGAGTTCCATCGGGACCCGAGACGCAGTGGATGAGAGCAAGGCGGGGCCGGGGTAACCGGCCTCCCAAGAAGAGAAGACTTTGAAAATTTTCAATTTCAAAGTTCCAATACAACTCTTTCCACTCAGACACCTCAAGTTCGAATTATTGAATTTTCAGATTTATCGCTAGTAGCTTCAAAAGAAAAATTAATAATTATTTCAAAAAAACCTCCCCACCCACCCTACAGAAAGAGTCAGAGTGGGAAAGAAAAAAGAAAACAAACAACGGAATTGGAGAAGGGAACCACGATGAACAAATAGCTGGATAGCGTAGGGAAGACAAGAAACAAAGACTGGCGGTTCTCATGGGCCACCCACCCACCCCCACCCACGAAAACCTCTCTCTGACAGGCAGTCCGCGGCCTACGGCCCCCCCCCAAACACCAGGTCAGAACCTTCTACAAGAAGGCTATGACCTAGCACGTGATTGCTTGTGAGAAAGAGAACAATGTATGTAATGAGAACTGAGCAAGTCCCTAGTCCAAAGATGGACGAATGGTTTATAGATGATCAAGGTATTCATTATCTTCATATTTCAAACTATTGAAGAAAGAACCAGGAATCAGGTAGTGATCTTTTTCTCTTTATCTTTTGACTTTTGAAATAGAAACAATTAAGAAATTATCCGCAGGCCTATTTCCCCCATCCCGCTTGAGCCAGACAACCATCCAAGCGCACATATTTCAAGTACAAGAATAGAGAAGCTAAAGACGTGCCGCCTGATATTCCAGAAATCTTAAAACCCCTCTACCAGTTTATTGGCTCGTATTGTCGGATGATTTGGGTTTAGGAATTAATCGATGGACTCAGTTCCCTTGGAAACTTATTCCTCATTTGGTCTTTCCCTGTCTTTCTCTAGCTTTCTCGTGCTCTAAACTCGATTTTTTGGGGGTTTGAAGCAGTGGTTTGAGGACACGAGAAAGCAAGTTAAACCTCCCAATTACACAGTCATTTTTCTCACATGGAGGAACAGACATTATATGATTTCTGTGAATGATGCTTGATTTGGGGAACCAGTACATAAATATGCCATCCTTGTTGTTAATATTCAAGAATATCTTGAACATACCACAGGACCACACCAAAAAAGGATCAAGTGTTTTTAACCAGAAAAATCAATTGTGGTATGGTTGAATCAAATATATACGAAGTTAATTTCAAGAATTATCTATGGATCATCTTTATTTCTAGTTATGATCATTCTTTAAAAATCCTTAGGTAGAAAGTTTCCTTAAGAAATATGTATATCACAAAAAAACCTAAGCACACTATAAGAGAAACCATTCACATCTTGCTTATGTATGTAATAAAGAAACTCAGATATCAGATTACTTCCTTTGAACTATTTTTGTTCTTTCAAAATTTAGGATGTCTTTACTCTGGAATACGAGTCTTATGAGTAAGCAGGATGGCTAGGTGGTAAAACTCATTTATTTTTTGGCGTGACTTGACTTTTTCTTCACATAAGTTTGTCCGGAATAAATGATGAGGACTGGATAATTGAGAAGAGATGGATAACATTGAAATTGTCTCTAATCCTTTGCATTCTCCATCATGAAGAATGTTCAAAAGAAGGGAGATGAATGGATGTATACAGTCCGCAGCTGATAAGGGATTACAGAAATTGCCCGAATGGTTTCGATCCCGATGGGGTCCGAATGAAAATCAAAATCAGGATCCAAGTCAACTGGTGACCCCAACCAAATTGAAAAACTAAAAGCGAATTATCGACTATACCCCTTCTTCAACACTTTTCACATTCACATCGTACTTGGTCATCAAGAACTATCATCGATCACCAGGTGGAAAACCATAGCTGACTACTGTTCAAGACTTTCTCAAGAAATCACTACATCATGTTCAGAGTCATTCCTCGTAATGCCAATCTAGTCGGATACGCTACAAGACGGCTGATACCACATCATACCATCAAAAACCGAGGTCAGTGTTTTGTTCATGCATTTCAGCCAGATCGTCTTCGCATGGGTCTAGCAACTGATCACCGTTATCTTCGATCGATCGTATCATTACTCTGCAGAACTACATGCCTCAGCTCAATCTTTGGCTCTCAGCAAGTTCTCAATGCCCGCAATGTCACCGACCATGACAGAAGGTGGTATTGCTAACTGGAAGAAAAAAGAAGGCGAAAGCTATGCCCCAGGAGATGTGCTTTTGGAAATTGTAAGCCTTATCTATCGCCAGCGACGATCAATTCTCACGGTCTTAGACTTGCAACTCAATGTGTCATAATGCTTGTTCGGTATTGAAAAATTAGGAAACCGATAAGGCTACTATGGATGTAGAGGCTCAGGATGAAGGAACGATTGCCAAGATCATTGTAAGTAGGACAATGCTTGATTCACAATATCTCGATCAGACTAGCAGAAACTCATGAGCCACTTGAAATCCTTTTCTGCAGTTCGGAGATGGATCCAAAGCGGTCCCAGTTGGTCAAGCGATCGCCATCATGTGCGAAGAAGGTGATGAGGTTGACGCATCTGCTGTCGAGAAGTTGATCTCCGAATCAGACTCTGCCCCGTCAAAGTCTGAGGCCGCCCCAGAACCCAAGGCAGAGTCCAAAAAAGAAGCCTCAAAACCTAGCACTCCTTCTCCAAGCGCATCAACTCCTTCACCTCCAAAATCTTCCGAATCTTCACGTTCTGTGATCTTCGCCACTCCTGCTGCCAAACGGATCGCTCTTGAAAAGGGTATTCCTCTTGGCTCGATCAAGGGTTCAGGACCAAATGGACGAATTCTTGAATCTGACTTGTCATCTTACAATTCAAGTGCATCAAGCTCGACAGGTTCCGCTACATCTGCTGCTCCATCATACAATGACATCCCAGCTTCAAACATGCGACGTGTGATTGCCACCAGATTGACGGACAGCAAACGCAACGTACCTCACTACTACCTTACCTCTGAGATCCAAATGGATCGAGTAAACAGTCTTAGGGCTCTGTTCAATAAAGCTGCAGCTGATCAATCAAACGCAGCTCAAGGTGGTATGCAAGCACCTACTAAATTGAGTGTCAATGATTTTGTCATCAAGGGGGTAGCACTTGCCTGCGCAGATGTACCAGAGGTTAATGCACAATGGCACGGTGACTTCATCAGACAGTTGAGTCTACCCCATGAGCTCACACTGACTCGCATCATCCTTTTTCGTAATCGTAACCTAATGTGCGCCATTTTTTTTGTAGATTCGACTCAATCGACATTTCAGTCGCTGTTGCTACTCCTACCGGATTAATCACTCCTGTCGTGACGAACGTTGGTGCTAGAGGATTAAGTTCGATTTCATCACAAGTAAAAGCATTAGCCAAAAAAGCTAGAAATAATCAATTAACTCCATCAGAATATCAAGGTGGAGGTTTTACAATCTCTAACTTGGGAATGTATGGATCTGTCTCACAATTCACTTCGATCATCAATGAACCTCAAGCTTGTATCCTTGCGGTTGGAGGACCTGATAAGAAATTAGTGATTGATGCTGCAAGTGAGAAAGGATTTAAGGAAATCGAAGTCATGAAGGTCACTTTGAGTTGTGATCATCGGGTTGTGGATGGAGCTGTTGGAGCCAGGTGGTACGTAGTAATCTATTCACCTCCTGTACTGCTAAAAAACGTTTTGCTCATTTCATCTATCTTTTTCTGTGGATATAGGTTGAAGGCTTTCAAGAATTACATGGAAAACCCACTTTCATTCATGCTTTGAACTTTTCAATCCTAGTGTCTGTAGTGAAATGGTGTATAGATGACCAAGTTATTCTTTTTTCCTAGAGAAACAATGAAAAAGTCAGAAATCAAGAAGCAGTAAAATAACTACATCATTTATATCTCTTGATTATTTTAAAATAGAAAGAATATATAGTGGAAATCATGAGAAAGAAGAGTCATGATCATCTTTTTTTTCTTCTTCTTTTTGTTATGCCACTGGATCAATACTGGGATTATCTTCCATGTGTTGGATTTGATGGTCAAGTTTTTATTCTTTATTTTTGTAGATCAACAAAAAAAACTATCTCTACTTCTCTTTATTCATTTTGCTTGGTTGGTAGAAAAAAGGGAGAAAACGAAAAAAAGTTGGAAACTTATACATGACTTTTCTTTCTTAAATCTCAAAGAAGCTGCCAAAAAAGTAAGATCAGTATGGGTGACACTTGTGTAACCTTGTGATATAGCTTTTGAGGGGTCAGTTGTTGATTTATCAATGTAGCAAGGTTTGATTCTTTGAGGAAAGCAAGCCACTTCAGGCTACATATCAATGAGACATGAGTGGCATTTGAACCTTGCAGGAAGGGAAGTGAGAGCATTGGAGCCTGCGGGTCTTCAAGGCCATGTGGGAATCACAGAAATCATGGACATTGTACATCATCAAAAACATTTTTGTGCTCAGTATATAGGATAGGGTTGTGCACCACACATATGATAATATCATTTTTCAAAACATTGGGAATGGAACATTTTTGGAACAGATCAGAGACCTCAAATCAGTAAAAGTAACACCATGTCTGTATTCATGTGACACGTCAACGTGCACACACAAAAGACTTTTGATAGAAACTTGCAAGAGCCTCAAAAGAGCTCTTAAGGCTTTGCCTTTATTGAGTGGGTTGTTGAAACTTGGGCAATTGAGTTCCGACCAAGGTTGTGTGCATAAAGGTGATCCACAAGTCTGAACTCAACAAAAGTTCTTCCAGATTTTTTTGGAAACTCTCCGTGTGTGCACGTCAATGTCCTACAGGGATACAGATGTGGTGTAATATGAACTTCATTAACTATTTTGATCAAGGATTCAAAGTGGTCTCTCATTCTTGTTAGATCAAGTTTATTGGCAAATGATCTCAAATGATCCCCTTGACATAGTTTCTGTGATCACTGATATTGAAATATATAGATAAGATAAGTGATATTCATTCATATATAAGCAAAGCACCAGTGTACTAACATTGTGATGTCTTAATAGTTGAAAGAGAATTTGGTCAGATGTTTGTACTAGGTTCTATAACTTATTACCTACGCATCATGAACATTTTTGAGAAATTCTTCAACCAGATCCAGTCATCTGAAAGATTTATAAAAAGTTTCACAATTTCAGCAAAAAGTTTCTCATCCAGGTAATTGGTGTAATTTGAAACAATGCCCATTGATCATCCTTGAATAACTCATCTTATGAACTGTGGCAGTGTTCAACCACACAAGTTTGGATTGTATCATATCACTCATGAGAGATGTAGCAAAGTGTAGGTATTTATCTACAATCAAACATGCACATGCATATGAACAACACCAAGTATGCTACACTGGCCATAACTGTTACAAGGAGGTGTGTTGTGGTTTCCAGACCGTGCTTGCACAGGCGCACAGCATAGCATTTCAGGTCCAAACCCCTGCATAGTTTGTTGCAACTCAAACAGAGAGTTTTTTGACAAGAAATGTGGAAGCTTCTGTCGCATCACAGACCACAAGTGTTGCAGTTTTTGCAAGGCCATGAAAGACAATTGAGTAGTGGTGACCCAAGTGGTGATGGTGTTCTATTTTTGGCAATCTTAAACCACATTATGATCACCCAGGGGTATCAATACATTCCAAAGAGCTGGTGTATTCATCTTAAGACATGACAGAACAAGGAAGTGAAGAAGTATTGGTAGGGTAAATTTGGTTTAAGTGATTAGCTATAGCTAAGTGCAACCACCACTATAAGTCTAAAAGGGAAGCACAGGCGGAGGGGCTGCACCACTACCACTCCACTGCCACTCTTTTGGGCGGAGCGGTGGTGGTGTTGAATCACAACACATGTTGAGCACATTGGAAAATATGTGAGCAAATGGTCGGCTTCAACGCTGTGAAGCTCACATAGCAGCCAATGTGGGGTATATTTAGATTGCTACTGTGTGCTCATACTGTTGTCCTCACAAAGCAGTCATGTTGTGGCCAACATGAATCGCACATTTGTTTTCTGTCAGCCTGAGACTTCTATCTAGAGACTAGTAAGTAGTAAAAGGCTAAATATTTGCTTACGAAATGTATGTTCAAGCTAAGCTTACAAACTTATTTTTTGGTTCTTCGTAAAAGGTAAGTAAGTGCAAATCTTTAATGGAGATTTAAAGAATTTTACCAAAGTGGATACTAATGTAAACTGGCTTTGGTTTTGCTTTAGCAAAAATGTTGAATACAAATTCAATCAAAAATTAGTTTTATGAAGTCTACAGTCGGATAGGGCTACCCAAGAAATCTTTATAGAACTTCTTGAAGAGTAGAAGGACAAAAGAATAAAAGAAG